>NC_056747.1:756536966-756745208 GCF_019279795.1 Protopterus annectens | reverse complement strand
GTAGTTTCCCACACCGTTCGACTAACTAGGGTCCAGGAGTTCATCAAAAGGTGAAGATACCAGAGAGGCTGAAGGTTGAGACCCGAAAGCCTTCAGATACACTGATGCCTCATCAGAAGGGATGACAGTTGGCCAGCCGCCTCTCTGCTTCAGGATCTCTAAGATATCTACAAAGGAGATATCATAAGAGGATGACCTAGGGGACCCTTCTGACTCCTCGAGGTCAGTGTCCGAGGTGATGGACTCATCTGGGGAGTCTACATGCTTCCTCTTGCATGTCCTAGTCCAAGTGGGATCCTCAGAAGGGTATTCTGGGGAGGTCTCGGAAGACTTGGGGCCACCCAACGGGGGCTCCTGAGGCTGCGGGTCTCTGCTGCCAAGAGACAGAGATTATGCTGAGACAGAAATCGGTACTTGAGGGGGAAGAGCATCGGTACCCTTGTGCAGAGCTGACGACTGAGACAGCACGCTCATCATCTCGAATGCAGGTCTCTCCAGCTCCGAGGACAGTCCTGGTTCAGAGGAAACGAAAGCAGCCCTCAGCTCCAAAGGGATCAGCTTCGAGATGGATGTACGTTCCAAGCTCAACCTAGCTGGTGCACCGAGAGGTAGGCTCTCGGCACCAAGGAAGTTTGAGTCCAAGCATCCCTGTCGGGGCTGACTGGAGCTGCAGTTTCTAGACACCAAGAATAGTGCTGGTGTTGGAACGGAACTCGGCTCTGAGACGGACACAAGGGGTGCTGGAACCGAGAGTTCCACAACAAGTGGCACCGAAATCTCCAGCTCCAAAGCACCAACACAGCTTGGAGGTGAACAGCAACATGGAGAATGGTCTTAGATGGCTCCGGAACAGACTGGGTCGGAGCCAGCAACAATTTTGGTAAAGCAGATGACTTCAAAAGTCTAAGCACTACTCTCTCTACATCCTCTTCCAAAAGGCTCTTGGAGGATCTGGATGACAGGGTAGGTGACCTAGGTCTCTGTAATATGGGAGATCGTAAAGTTGGGGAGACCTGCAATAGCTCTCTGGACCGGCTCTGATACAATTTTTCAGTGGTCCGCTCCGAAAGACTTGGGGCTGATACTGCAGTGTCAACATTGATAACCTCAACCGGCTCAGAGGACAGTGGAGCTGAAGAGGTAGAAGGCTTATCCAATTTTAATACTTTCTGAGGAGGTCCAGACAAAATAGTTGGTGCAAGAGAATGTCTCTTAGCCGACCTGACCTTCTCTTTCTTTGAGGAGGGAGACTTGGAGGATGATGAAGAGCTGGCTAAATCATCCTCGAAGGAAGTCTTAAGGAGACCTTTCAGTATTAATTTGTTCTTCCTTTCTTGGAGAACTCTGGAACTGAATGAGTGACAGAAAGAACAAGTTTCCTGAAAATGAATGGCTCCAAGGCAGTAAACGCAGTTACTAAGCCCGTCAGTCATTGACATTTTTTGCGAGCACTTAAGGCACTTTTTAAAACCCGAAGGTTTTTGATCTTTGGACTCCTCAGACATGCTGAGTGCCAAAAGAAATCTATCAGAGAGAGAAGAGAGGGGACAAGGTCCTTTAACTTAAACGGGCCTCGCCCTGTAGGAAAAACTACACACACAAAACACAACGAGGACTAGGTCCTTTAACTTAAATGGGCCTAGCCCCGCTAAGGCAAACACACACAGACGAGCAAAAAACAGAGGACCAGGTCCTCTAATTAAAACAGGCCTAGACCTGTTGAGGAAACATCAAAAGAAAAGTTTGATAGAGGACTAGTTCCTCTAACTTAAACGGACCTAGCTAAAACAGGAAAGAAGCTAAGTCAGAAAAGTACCACAAATTGTAAATTTAAATAACAGGCTAAAATTATCCAAGGAGATAGAAAACGACACTGCACACAAAATACTATTCTATTGAATATAATACTAGAGAACAAGGTCCTAACACAAATGCAGACCTACACTAATAGGAAAATATCTCAAAAAAATGCAGACCTACGCTAATAGAAAACTATCTCAAAAACTAGCACACAGAAGGGATACCACTCAGAGAACGAAAACGGGCCTAAAACGGCCAACAAGTTCTCAGTAATAACTATAGAAAAATAGCAAAAAACACACTACTATTTACTACCTATGATAACTATTACTAAGACTATGTAAACTAAGCTGTATTATATGCAAAACTATCAATAAGAACTATAATAGTAATGAAAAATATCCAACTTAGCCACGGCCAAGCAAGAAGCACTTCTGAATTCGTAGATGTGGCAAACGAGATCTAGGGATTTTTACTAGTCTACTATGGGATACCTACCTTGCCACGAGCCAACTGAGAGACTTTGAGCTTTGTAATCAGCCGAGTCGGAGCAGAGTATTGGCTCCGAACACATATGTAAGAATGAAGACGAGACAGGACTACAGAACATTAAATATTTTTCAATGTTTCCAAGCATGTCTTAACAGTGTGGTTATGAAACACTTGTATAGATTTTATATATTTTGTTAAGACATGATAGATGATATTTTAGTTTTTTATGTGGTTGTATGGCTTTAATAATTTTAATCAGTTCATTATTAGCTTGATTGAATGTATAAAAGGCTAGTTGTTTTGTCGTTTAAATATTTTGTCTGATGAAGTCTGAGGGATACTTGGACGAAAATGCCATTGATACTGTTACAGCATTCATTTTATGTGAATAAAGGACTGTACATTCGGCTTGTGCTCTTTCTAATCCAGTGTTTGGGTTTCTTTATCAAAGTTCTTATTCTATGTATTGGAATCATGCGGTACTACTTGTTGTCTGTGTGCTTTCTTGCCTCCACAAATGGAAACCATTAACTCACCCAAGTTTCAGTCCATTTCTTCTGTATCTGTGATAATATGTTGATTGCGTCAGATGAGAACTGAACGGAAGGAGCAGTCATCCAGGTGGCAAGGAGGCTGTTTGTGACATGGCCAGCTGTGAACCATCAGCCTTCTGGCAAGCCAACTCAACCAGTCACAGACCAAATGGATTACAAGTCCAAAGGGCCCAGAAACGAGGACCAATATCACTAATGATTTCTTGCTGCCTCATGCCCCTGCAGCAGCCACTTATTCTGGCCTCTTCCAAGAGCCTGCTGGAACCCCACATTAATACAAACGCACAGGGAGTTTCTCCTCATCCCTGTCCCTTCCCCAGGGGGCGGACATGAGCTAGCACAAAACCATATGGTCCTATTACACTATTTCCCTACTCAAAGGTGCTGCTGTGAATGCATCATTGAGAACTACTGTCATCATCTTGGCAGCATCAAGCTTAAATTCCCAGACCTTGCCATGTTGGTGCTGAGCACACTACAGTTTGCATGGCTATGATCAGCTGTCTGGAACCACTTCATCCTCCCAAACAGATGGGCAAAGCAGGAACTGGCCACTTGATTATTCCCCTGCCTGTCATTTCTAGCACCTAAGCCACTACTTAAACTCAGGCTGTCTGGGTTATAGTCAGCCCCCCCCCAAAAAAAAAAAAACACACAGTTAGACCACAGAATTTCATTAACTTGCTTATGATTTAATTCTTTAAGAAAATTAATGATTGATTACAAATCTCTGACTTATCACAACTGTAGATTACTTTTCCTTATTTCAATGCGTGAATCACTTCTTACTGGTAAAACTACATGTAGAGCAACAAATCTGTTAATGAAATCACAATGAAACACATTAATTTGCTATGGTCAATTACATTCAGCCCTAGTAATACCTATAACCCTAAGTACAGGATTTTCATGCAAGTCCATAAATTTACAAATAAAAACTGCCAAAATTTGCAGTATGCATACCACAGACTTTTCTAAATTGATTCTGCTCCCAGATCAGACTGCGTCTTGAAATAACTCATCTACAGTAGATTCTACTTCAGAAGTTTCAACAAAGCTGAAGCAACACAGAAATCAAGTCTATAATACAGAACAAATAAAAATGTTTTGGTTGAGTCTAGAACAGAAGCTGCTATTAAAAGGATATAATTAGTACGGCATATAAAATACTGCATGATAACTATAAAAATCAACCAGAGTTTAGTAAAAATTGGGGGAAAAATAAAAAGGCAATTTAAATAGGAACAATGGAAGGACAACTGTATGGCTCCTATGTACACAACACAGTTCAGGTTTCGGATTTTTGTATGAAAGTGTCTGCATAGATATTTTTATACCCCAAGCAGACTTTAGAAGATTTTTCCTCCAGAAGAAAGCAAATGGTGGAGGTGTGATGGGAAAGCAACATACAATTGGGAACATGTTTTTTTGGGAATGAAATGAGTGGACAGACTTTAAAAATTTCCTACCGAGCACTTTGTCAGAAGCAAAAGGAGCAAATAGCCATAATTAAGGACATTTTCTTTTGAGATGGAATGCAGGAACTGAATTGCCTAAACACAGTTAAGTTAGAGCTGACAAAGGCCCCCAAAATTAGACCATATATAAAGCAGATTCATCCCTTTATGTTATACACGTAGGAAGGCTTTACTAAATTTAATGCTACTGACTGCAAAAAAAAAAACAATCAATGAAAAATAGATATTAAAATTTAAACCAATTGTAACTCAAGTTTTCCATTCAATGACTGCAAAGTTATTCAATCTACCAAATTTGTGGGAGGAGCTGAAGAGGAGAATTTATTATAGTCAGCTGAACAGGACAGAGTTTAATCATTGGGGGCTGCAACTGCTCGACGAACACTGATGGTGTGCAACTGCAATGCATTTCTTCACCCACTTGCCCAGTCCCTGCTGTACTTTTAAACTTGGTAGCTATTGAGCTGCCCACCCCTTCTGAAAATTTCACTTTGGAAGCTCCTCCCCAGTCTCACCTCATCTGCTTATACTACTAAGCAGTAAAATATCAAACTGGGAAGGCCCACTCCTTAAACTGATGAAGTTTGAGTTAGACTGTTTCAATTCACCTTCCTCAGTACACACTGCAATATACAGGGTATTAATTCCTTTTTTCCATCTGGAACATCTGTCAGAAGACCATCACTGGACAGCCAAGGAGAGTACAGTTGTGCAAGTAAACTTACCATAACAGTAGATGTCTGAATGATCACTGCTGCAGTAGCCTAAGCAATATGGGTTATACCCTACATGGAATGTAACAGCAGGCTAGCTTCCAGTGCTTCAGGGCACCTTCCACAACCCAAAATCTGGCTCGCGGAAAGAACCCATTCGGTGAGAACAGAGAATGTTAGATCAGACTCCAAACCTGTGACTAGTGGAGTACCACAGGGCTCAGTATTGGGACCTCTCCTGTTCGGCATCTATTTCTCTGGGGTACAAGCAAACATGGAGGGATTATGGCTAACAAAGTTTGCAGATGACTGCAAACTGGGCGCCATAAATGAGACTCCTACTGACGTAGACATCCTTCAGAGGGGTCTCACTGATACAGATAAGTGGTGCTAAAATCACAGCCTGAAGTTAAATGCCAAAAAGTGCATTGTCATACCTTTTGGGAAAAACCAAGTACCAATGAATTACAACATAGGTGGCAGCCCACTTATCACAGAGAGTGTGATAAGAGACCTAGGGACACAGGTGGATAGTAACCTCTCCGACAACCACATCGCTAAAGTGGTTAGAAAAATCCTTCTACATGGCCCATCTTATCACAAAGGGGTTTGCATCTAGGAATAAGGAAGTTATTGTCGCCCTCTACTCATCACTCATTAGACCCGTAATTGAACTCGTTCGGGATGTACCTTACAAGACATCTGCAACAACTGGAAAGGCCTCAAAAGTACCTCACAGAGAGGATAACGGGCCTTAAACACATGCCCTATACCACGAGGCTAAAAAAAACTCAAACTATACTCAGTCGCGTACCAACTACTCAGAAGTGACCTACGACTAACATACAACGCTATGGCAAACCCCGAATTGCTGGAAATGCTCCACCTAAGGAAAACCCAATCCACCAGTTACACGCTCAAGGGACATTAACCTGACAGTAACAATAAACAGGACTTGTTGGAGGGACAGATTCGTGTCCCAGAGACTCCCCTTGCTCTGGAATAAGGTCCCCATATATGTAAGGCAGAGCCCCTCATTAGTGTTCTTCAACAGTAATCTTGATGAGTGGATGGGAAACAGGAAATTCACCCCGGGAATCATGTCTGTGGCCCTGCTCGACAGAGGTGCAGGTAACTAAACCTCATGGGAGGCGAAAGCCGGAACATTTTGGCTGGGCTTAATTATGCCCTATGGCCAATAGCCTAGTACTTACCTATGAACCTAAACAGTCAGCTTTAGCTGATCTGACTAAAAACAAACGTTTGGGTCCCAAACCCTTCAGAGCTTTCATGCTGACAGAAGGAGGCTAAGCCCAGAGAGGACATTGCTAGGAAAAGAAAAAAAACTGCATGTCCACACCCAGGCATAAAAAACAAGTGAGATGGAGCGGCTGCTACAGCAGTGATTATCTGAACATCTACATAACTAGCATGAATGAAACACACTTGTTCTTGTGTGAGTAAATCCAGTCAGAGTAAACCTGTGGTTCATGCCCCTGGCCAAGTCTAAAAAAAAAACTAAAATAAAAGGAGAACCACTGTTTCTTGGACCAGAACAGAGTCACCACAATGAACTTTGGGGATTCCTTCTGAGTCTTCAGAATTAGGTTCATAGGTTAAGTACTAGGGCTACCTGCCCTTGTGGGGCATTTTAAACCTAGCCAGTTACCCTTCCAAAGGTGAGAATCAAACCCTGTACATTGTGTTTGTGAAGTTAACACCTTAATAGTTATACCGGCCAACAACCCCATAAGCAGCTGACCCTGGGTATCAGTGAAAAGGCTGGAAAAGCATACAGGAACAATCCTGTGCAAGAAAAGGCATCTGTCTTCCAGGCCTTCTTATATGGAGTCTTGGAACAGAATTTTGCCAGTTGCTTGTTCAGACAGGAGGCAAAAAAGGTCTACCCGAGAAACTCCCTACAGCTAGATCAAAACTGATCTAGTTCCCATTTGTGAGGGTCTGCCTTTTCCTGTTTGGCTTGTCTGCTGCACAATTTTGCTATAGGTTGCTGGTAGAGTGAGTGTGTTCTGTAAAGCTACATCTCACGCTAACATGGCTAGTCTGCATCGGGGGTAAGATCTGGTCTCCCCCTTGCTTATGTACCACATCACCGTGGCACTGTCTAGCTATGTGAAGAGGTTCTGGGGACCACAGATGATTCAGAGTGCTGAGAGTCTTTACAAGAGCTGGTATCTCTTTTATGTTTATACATTTTGGTGCACCTTTCTTGTTACAGAGACTTGCACTTTTATCCCTCTTGATACTACTCCCAAAGCAAAGTCTGAGAAGTCTATTGAGACTGCTTGCTTTGGACCAGGAGAGGAGAAGAGAAGTCCTGGAATCAGGTACACTTGATGTTTGTACCAAGTGATCTCTCTCTTCACAAATCCCAGAACTGGAATTTGAAAAAACAATGGGTGTTGCTGCTGGGACTAAACAGACTTCAGATGCCATTTTATTTTTCGCATGTGGGGCCTTGCAAGAAGTATCATGAGAATCATGGATGCCATGAGACCCAGAATCATGAGTTATTTCCTGAAGTGACAGAAGTCTGAGTGGTAAACGCTTGGAATAAATCTAAATACAGGTCTGTTTTTTTTCCTGTGGAAGAAAAGCTCTTTTTACTGGGACATGCATCACACACCCCAGATATACAATCCTGTGCAATGGAGTCAAAAATGACTTCAGAATATTTTCTTGGAATCTGAACCAGTGTAGGAGATCTCGTAACCAAGTAAGAGAATCCTGACACTTTGAAAAAAAGACTCTGCAAAGATAAGCAAGTAATCTAAACATGGAAACATGGATACCCTGCTGTCTGCAACTAGCTATGATAGGAGCTATACACTTTGTGAAGACTCTTGGAACAGTGGATAGCCCAAAGGGTAAGTGAGAGAAGTTATAATGTGATCAAGACATACAAAACCTTAAGAAAAGTCTGCAATCTGGAAGAATAGAAATGTGATATGCATATTTTAAATCTAATGTTACCAGAAAATTTAAATGAGGAAGGAGGGGTGACAGATGGAGAAATTAAAGCATTTTGAACTTGGGTAAAATAAACTGATTCATGAAAGGAAGATCCAGAACTGTTCTCCAGGAATATTCTTTCTCTGGCACCAAAAACACTGACTAAAATATTTTTCCCAACTGGGAAGGAGGAACTGCTTATATTAACCACTGAGACAGCATATGTTGTAGACAGGAGAAAACAGAAAGGTTTGGTTTGGCAGATGAGGAAACCCTGAACATGAGGAATTTCCTCCCACTGCCAGAGAGAGAAACAGAGATTCAGACTTCCTGAATGGGATAAGGGACTGCCAGGATGGGGGACTGGGGGGAGACAAGATCTCTTAAACAGTCATTCAAGCCTTATATGACTGATCTTTACTTCTGGTTGGGGGGATTACAGCTTTTTTTGCAGCCTCCCTGCCATTGCTTTTACCCAGCCCAATACAAAGACAGAGTGATATCTGAGGTATGGGAGGAATGCTAAAATAAAAATGACATTGACCCCAAAAGTTAGTGACTTTCTGTGCACAGCTATGGGCAGGATTGTTTTTAGACTAGATGGGATTTAGGGCAGAGGTGACAGCTAAGTCAGTGTCAAACGCCACTAGTACAACCTTGATATACGGCAGTCACCAGGCCACAAGAAACTCTGAAGGTCTGAGTATTCTGTGATGCATTTTAACCCCTATTTTTTGATAGAGGACTGTTAAACTGAGCAAGTGACAAGAAGGTCACAGTTACTTTCATCAAAACATCCCCCAGCAAATAGTTAAAGCCACATTCTATGTAAAATTCAGATGTCTATTTGTGATGGAAGAGGATGGCTGTATACAGTATTTCAACTTTCTTCCAAACCACTGCCGTCTACGGTTTCATATAAATCACATTTGTCTTGCAAAGCCAGAATAATTAGCAAGCAGCTAGTAATTTTCCCTCACAAACAGCCCCAGCAAATATATCAACAGTCTGTGTGCATATCGGTTTCCAGTTAAGTAGAACATCTTACTTCTCATAAATGCATATTAGTTCTGCAAAGAGAGAGAGCGAACATTTAAACTAAGCAAACGACAAGAAAGTAATTTATTGAAATACAGCAGTTACAGCCACTTCTGATGGCTATCTATTTTTAAACCTCCACACACACCAATGGGCATACATTAAAGTATGCCATTATGTTCTACACATCATAAAGTTAAAACTATTGGCAAAAATATATGTCTGATCACTGCCAGCATCATTGTAAAAATAACATTTACCTCGCTTTCTGTCTTCATTAACGCTGTATTCCTGTTGCATCTTTAGAATTCTGCAGGATGTCCCTGATTTTATCTCAGATTTTTGAAATGTTCCTTGTAATTTTGTTTTATTACCTTCTGGTAAATTGCTGCCTGAACATGCAATTATAGTTATTCAGCAAAGTCAGGCATTAGAGATTTGTTGCTGTGGTGTTACGAGCACCTTCACACCTATTTATATATAAATACAATTTTAACATCTTTACTGAATTATCACAAGATATAGGCAAACCAATACTTAAAAAAAAAAATAAAACCATATTCTATCAACAAGCTAACATTACATAAACTGCTCACTTCCTACATTCCCTAAATCTCACTCCTTCGAAACATTATTATTCTGCATGTATTGTTTTGCTCCTACAGTTTTACAAAGATCTCATTTCCAGTTCTTTTATCTCTGATACAATATTCAATACTTTAAATACATCTGGTTTAGACTTCTATTTCCATTTTCTAGTCACTGTTTTTGGCAGCCACCAGAATTAAACTTAGCAAAGCCTTACTGTGTCTAGGCAATTCACATCTTGCATCCCAGCTCAAAAAATTAATTTCCTTAGTTACACCCAATATTTTTGACACAGTACTCTAAAGAAATTTTGAAGTCTGCCAACTTACTACACTCCCAAAACATATGTTCCCAATTAGCACTTTCTTCCCCATCACACCTCCAACATCTGCCATTTACCTGAGGAAAAATTATTTGGGGTCTACTTGGGGTATAAAAATACCTCTATAAATACTTGCAAGCAAAAATCCTAAATTTTCTACACTTTGTTGCAAACATAGGAGTCATACATATGCCCTCTAATTGTTTCCTTGTAAATTGCTTATCCAGTTTCTCTTTCCAATATGTTCTAACATCCTCTGATTCCTATAGTTATAATGCAGTACTTTATATGCCCTACTAATTATCCCTTTTTAAGAGCATCTTCTGTTCTAGATTCAACTAAAAATTCTACCTGAACAAGTCACTTAGGATTCCTCTGTCCCTTTCTTTTTGCTTATACTCTGACATCAATCACTGACAGGGAAGGCAGTCTTTAGCCTGCAATCTAAGTATCTTCTTGGCATCTTACTATTCTATTTCCATTCCCTCTACAGTTATTTGTTCCCAATACATTGGTTCCTTTGCCAGATTTCTCCCGTAAATTCCAGCCCCCTCTTGCCTACCCACTGTGTCACTAACTGTAGTCATTCCTTCTCCATTTTCAAGTTGAATTAGTTCTTGGAATACATTCTGCTACTTTATGAATAATATACTGTTTCTCTCTTTAATTTCTCCAAGTCTTTTGGGTTTCTAATACCATGACGGGAATGGACTCCAATCCTAAGTCAAAGTATGATTAAGGTTCATGAAATTAGTATTGTTTCAGTCTTTGATGCCAGCCAGAAGTGCTCTTCACAGCACCCGCAATGTGCCCAGTAATGACTCCTGCAATTCGTACGGAGTTACATATGTTGGTAACATACCTAAATTGATTGTAAATTCTATAAGACCTGTTGCTCCTACTACTGGAACTCTTTGGGTATCTCGCTTCCACATTCCACTAATTTCTGCATGCAAATCCTGATATTTTATGCCTTTATGCCTCTCTGTACTCAAGAAGACACTGTAGTCACTGGGCGTAGTGATTTCAATGATCAATGTTACTTTTGTCTTCTTTTCATGGACCACTATCTGTTTTTCTCACATCTATCTTTTGAACTGTTGGTTTTCTAAACCTGCAACTATATTTATGCATTTTCCACATTTCTTGCCTTCTCATCTGATCCTTTACTTTATATTCTTTTCTTTTGTTTTTTGGCACATTCAGTTGCTGCCTGACTTTTATCTACTTGTGGTTTGATTGCCACTCTGCCTGACGCTGACATGCTTCTGCCAGACTATGCAAGGAAGGCATCTTAGATGTATTCTCCTCATGTTTCAAAACGTTCACTATGTTTGGGCCTTGTGAGGTCAGCAGATGTGTGTGCAGTCTCACTATTGCAGATCTACACACGTAATCAATTTCAAGGAGGGCCATACCTCCTTCGGAAAGGGGATATATAATCTTTGTATGCACTGATTTTTATAAATCATTTAATGAGCATGAAGCATCCTTCGTGTTTTCCTGTCTAATCTAGCCAAAACCTTTTGGGGACAGTCAATCACTCCAAAACTGTAAGTTAGAACAGGAAGAGCAAATTAGTTTACAGATTGAATTTTGTTCCTAGATGTCAACGTTGTTTTCAGAATTAATTTAAAAGTAATATTCCTTACCAAGTTTTATTCGCATTTGTTCATGTTTTATTGCTGATCCTTCATCATTTCCCAAATATTTATATATTCCCTCTTGCTCAAGTTCTTTTATATCAAATTCTTGTCCCAAACTGATGTTTTCTTGGTGCTGCAGCTTTCCTGCTTTAAAAGTTGCTTTGCTTTTGCACATTTATCAAGACCAAATGACATTCTTATATCATCTAAAACAGTTTGTTCCTCATCTGATGAACTATACAGTTTTAAAGCATCGACAAAGAGAAGGTGAGAAGTCTTTACACTTAGTTGTTTTGTAGGAGCCAAATTATAGCCATGGCCTAATCTGTTAAGTAGACAGCTTAATGGGTTAAGGGCAAGACAGAATAGCAGTGGTTACAGAGTCTCAACCCTGGAATATCCCCCACTGAATTTTTATCCCTGAAATAATTTGTCCTTTATCACAGCATAATTGCAAAGTGGTCTGCTACTGTTTCAAGGTCACTGTAATGTAAATGATCAATGTAGGGTCTATCTTATATATTTGTAAGCACTCTTTTATCCATGAATGTGGGATACTGTGGAATGCTTTTTTTGTAGTCAAATCCATGCCATACTTAAGATTCTTCCCCTTTTTACAGCTCTCTACTATGACTTTAACAAATAATGATGCTTTGCTCCATATGACTTTCTTTTATTGCCATAATTGAATTTTCTTCTAAATGACTATAAGCTCTGTCGGCATCAATTCCGGTGTACAGTTTATACGTCTCTGGAAGGAAAGTTATTGGCTTACAATTTTTAGGATAACTTGCAGGTTCATTCTTAAGTAGGAGCATTGTTTTTCCTGTTGTTAACTAGGTTGGTGTCCGATCTGGGTGCGTATCAAAACTGTTCTTACTTGTGGCTAAATCTTCGTGCAAAGATGTTAATACTTTTAACCACAAATTAGGTACAGCATCTGGGCATGGGGTTTTCCAACTGGAGGCTTTTCTTAACTTCTTTTTCAACCTCTCTGGCTGTTACTTCATCCCATTTCATATCCTGTACCTTTGAACTTCTTATTCTTTTCTTTTACTCCTTCTATCCATTTAGCATCTTTGTTATGTTCCACAGGATCTTCATAGATAACTTCTCCAAAATGTATCTATTTCTTCTTTTTTGGGTTGTCTTTCAATTCCTTTTACCTTGTTTCCCAATTATCTCTAAAACTTTGTGGGTTATCAATAAATTGCTTATTCTGTACTTTTCCTTTACATTTATCTGCATACATTATAACTTTTAATGCCTGTGTTCATATTTTTAGTTTATCACTTGCAATACTGCATGACAGATCCTGATCTGTTTTAATACTGCACGTTGCTTTTATCACGTCTGAGTATTTTTGTTGATCTGTTCTCTCTTCTATACTCTTCTAACAGTGACACTTCTTGTCTTAATTGCTTCATACATTTCTCTATTTGACACTTACATGATGGTATTCGATTTCTCCCCTTACTTTCCCTTACTACCTTGTGTTCTTGTGGTAGAACTGTGTCTGTTACTAATTTACCTGCATAGTAATATATCTTGTTTACTTCTGCTATATTGCATGGATCTCTACGGACAGTCCTAATTACTATGTTCATTTGTTTTATCAATTGTCTGACTTTTTTGGGCTTTATTGACCTTCCAAGTACTCCATAAAAAGAAGTTATGCACTCACCATAATTTTCCATGTTTGTTGTCCTTGATCTCACCTTCCTTCTTGCTGTTTGGGTTTGGAGACGATCCTCGGCCCTGACTAGGCCGTATACTATAGCTTGAGAGCTTTTACTGTCTCAAAGTTAGCCCCTATCCCAGCAGGCCTAGCGGTAGTTACCCCGATCTCATTTGTGATAACCCAACATTAGACCATATAAAACATAAAAGATATATTCTACATATCCGAGGACACCTGGATATAAATGTGTGATCCTTCCACAAGGTAAAAGTAGTAAACTGAGACTGACCATAAGGAATGGTATAAAGGAAACCTAACCAGTATAGCCAATAAAATAAGGGATTCCTCTCAATCCTCAAGGAAGGGGGAAGGAGGGAGGGATGCAAGAAGGAAGGTGAGATCAAGGACAACAAACATGGAACGTTATGGTGACTACATAACTTCTTTATGTTATGTTGTCTATATCTTGCCTTAATTCTTGCTGTTTGAGACAGCGTCACCAGCACCTGATTCTTGGGTGGCTCACTGGAAAAAACTCTTCAGGACTGTGGAATCAAAGGATTTCCTGGTCCGGGAGGCCACATCTACTTTGTAATGAGTGATAAAGGTATGAGGATTAGCCCATGTAGCTGCTGCACAGATCGAATCCAAAGGCAATAGAGATAGACAAGGCCCTTGTTGACTGCCCTTTAATTTTTCCTGGAAATGTTTGTTTACAGAACTCATATACATGTTTTATAGTGTCTGAAAGCCACTTTGATAAACTCATCTTTGAGACCGCACAATCTCTTTTATTGTCCGCAAAGGATATAAACAATTGATCAGATTTTCCAAAATCCTTGGTCCTGTGTAAATAGAAACGTAACTTGTCTATGAACATCCAACTGATGAAGCTTATACTCTGCCTTGTTGCCATGATTGGGGAAGAACACAGGAAGCTCTATGGATTGATTCATATTGTATTCAGAACATACCCTGGGTAAGAAAGAGGGGTTGGCTCTGAGAGAAACCCGATCTTTATGGAAAATCAAGTAAGGGGGACAAAACAGATAAGGCCTGTAATTCTGAGACCCTTCTAGCTGAGGTAATTGCAACCAAGAAAATGGTCTTTCTAAGTCAGAAATTTGAGTGGACAAGAAACAGATGGTTCGAAGGAAGAATCAAAGCGTCTAAAACTAAATTTAGATTCCAGGGAGGAAGAGGTTCTCTTATCGGAGGTCTTAATATGGTAGTACCTCTTAGAAAAGCCTTGCATAACCTATGGGACATGATATTGGAGCCCATTTCTCCCATATGGAAATTTGAAATGGCAGCTAACTGAACTCGGGATAGTAGGTGCAGCTGCTCCTTGGTCAAATGTTTCAGTGAGAAATTCAAGAATCTTTGAAATGGGAGAAGTAAAAGGATCAGCCTGATTTTTGCCTGCCCAACAAGAGAACCTCTTCCATTTACTAGCATAAAGTTTCCTATTAGTGGGCTTATGGGAGGAAATCAAAATGTGCTGAACTGCTGGGGAATCATCAGGAAGCCTGGCTAAGACCAAAGTGGAGAAACCAAGTTGTGAGCTTGAGAGTTTGAATGGAAGGATGGAGAGCCCCTGATTGATGTCTCAGAAGATCTGGCACTGGGTCCAGGATCCAAGGCTCCTCTTGCAGGTGAGGCCAAAGGAATGGGAACCATATCTGACGAGGCCAGTAAGAGGCAATGAGGAGTAACTTGCAACCCAACGACTGTGCTTTCTAAAGAATCTTGGGGATCAGGGAAAAAGGTGGAAAGGTGTAAAGCAGTTCCGGGTGCCAAACATGAACAAGTGCGTCCCCGGGTGACTGTTCTGGTGGTGGGACTAAGGCAAAGTAGCTGCTGCATTTGTTGTTGAGGGGGGTGGCAAACAGATTGCAGAATGGCTGGCCCCATTTTCAAAAGATCAAGTCCGCAACTTCCTGCTTCAGGGACCACTTATGGGGCATCAGGATGGCCCGGCTGAGCTTTTCCACTATCATGTTGGATTTCCCAGGATGTACATTGCAACCAGAAAGCGTTGGGAAGACATCGCCCATTGCCATACTCGTACAGCCTCTTGACACAAGGGGTAAGACCTGGTTCTACCCTGTTTGTTGATGTACCATACTACCGACATAATGTCCCCGTTTGAATTGCTATAGTCCCTGTAGGTAGAGAGTTCTGAAGTGCTTGCAACGCCAGGAGCACTGCTCTCATCTACAGGACATTGATTTGCAAGTGGTACTCGTGTTCCTGCCAAGTCCCTTGAACAGTCTGTCCCAGATAATGCCCCCCACCCTATCTGGGAAGCGTCCATGGTCACTGTGGCTACAGGGTGTGTGGGGGGTTAGAAATGGACGGTCTATTGTCACCATAGGGGAATGAAGCCACCACTCCAGGTCCCTTTTGCAGGATTCCATGATCAGAATTTTGTGTGTCATGGGTAAATCCTGGAATGACCATTGTGCAAATAGAAGCCACTGTAGAATTCTCATATGGAAGGGAGCCATAGGAACCACAGTGATTGCCGCCATAGAACCCAGTTCCTTGAGGACGAATCTTGCTTGAATCCTCTTTTTTGTGAACAGTATGACAACTTGGCGATGGATCGTTAATACTCTTTCTTGAGACAGCTTTGCTATCATGGCCCTTGTGTCTAAATCTGCCCCTATGAAGGTAATATACTGACAAGACAAATCAGATTTTTCATAGTTTATGGTAATCCCAAGTTGAGAAAAAGAGCGGATTGTGTATTCCCTTGCCCTAATTAGCTGATGGTGGTGGCAGTAAGGAGCCAGTTGTCTGGATATGGAAACACCCGAAATCCTTGATGCCTCAGATGAGCTGCAACTACTGCCATGCATTTGGTGAACACCCTGGGGGCTGTGGTGAAACCAAAGGATGCCATAGAATAAATCAGCGTGGAACTAAGAATGCCTTCCTCCAAGGCACAGCCACTAGCCTGAGAAAAGCCTGATGTCCAGTACACCGAGGGCCACAAGGATGATTCCGGCTCTAAAGTGAGGTCCACTACTGTGGTCGGAGGGAAGATGCTGTCGGAGAAAGGGGCTTCGATGTATGGAAGTCAAATGATGTGCGTACGTTGGAGTCTGTGGAGAAATATGGTCACCTGAAAGAGGGAATGTAACTTTAGACGGCTGAAAGAGACCCCTGGCCGCAAGCAAAGTACAGTTGTGTATACCTACCATAAATGTAGATGTTCGAGTGTATTCACTGTTGCAGTCATTACATTTGGGTAATCTGCTGGCAGGATGCCCTCAGTCGGCCTGATTAACAAAGTCTTGGGTCCCAAGGCCGGTTGCTGTCCCTTCTTCCATGACGTCAGGGGTATAAAACATGCAGCCGATGTCATTACATCAGTTTTTCTTGCCCCAGATGTCAGTTGCCCCCCGAATGGGGAGCAAATAAAATTAAAAACCAAAAAATATACCTCCAACCAAAAGCAAATACAACAAAAAGTCTTTTAAGCAAAGTAACAAAGTGGAGGTATAGTTAGAGAAAAGCAGGGGGCTGGAGGGAGGGTAACCAGGACTGCAACAGTGAATACATTCGAACATTTACATTTATGGTAAGTGTACACAACTGTACTATGTCCTTCGTGTTTCACTGTTGCAGTCATTACATTTGGGTAGATTCACAAAGCTATGGTTGGGAGGAGGAATTTATACAGCATTAGGATCAGCTATAAGGCCCTGTAAGACAGCAGTGGCAAAGCCAGCTCTGGAGCTCTGGATTTAGAGGAAACTGGTAAATGTTAATGCTTAGTGAAAGTATGTACAGAACTCCAGGTAGCAGCTTCTAGAATATTTCTGGTAGGAACACCTCTGAGAAAGGCTGTAGAAGTAGATGCAGCCCTGGTGGAGTGAGATCTGATCCCCTGGGGGATAGGTTTTCCATGGTGCTTAAAGCAGAAATGAATGCAATGGCTTATCCATTTAGAAATGGTTTGTTTTGAAATAGCCTTTCCCTCTGCCCCAGCAGCAAAGCTACTAGCAATTGATCAGATTTTCTTCGAAATTTAGTTCTGTCCAAGTAGAATCAAAGTTGTCTGTGCACGTCCAAGGAATGCAGAATCCGTTCCCCTATGTTCTGTGGACTGGGAAAGAAGGCTGGCAAATGAATGGACTGATTAAGAGCCATAGGGGAAACCACCTTGGGCATGAAGGATGGATTGGTCCTCAGAGATACCCTGTCCACATGAAAGATGACGAAAGGCTCCACTACTATAAGGGCCTATAATTCTGATATCCTTCTAGCTGAAGTGATTGCTAAAAGGAAGGCTGTATTCCAAGAAAGAAATTTTAAGTCTGCAGTAGCAGCAGGCTCGAAAGGAGGTAGAGTGAGTTTCTCCAAAACAAAGTTAAGGTCCCAGGCAGGGGTAGGAGCTCTCCTGGGTGGTCTCAAGTCCTTTGCCCCTCTGAGATACTGCTTGAGAATGGGATGAGAAAAGAGGGGTGGTTCTGTGTTATAGTGAGCTGAAACGTGGATTTTAATAGAGGAAAAAGACAGGCCCTTGTGAAGCATCTCAGTTAAGTACTGCAAAACCTGAGGTAAATTGGGCACTGCTGTGCTCATCCCTAAAGATTGGTTCCAAGCACAGTATCTTTTCCATTTGTCAGCATAAGATTTTCTAGTACTAGGTCTTCTTGCCTCCAAAATGACATCCATCACAGGTTTGCTGAGGGATGCAAAGGGTGAATTTAAGTGATTAGCCAAGCTGCAAGGTTCAATGTTGGAAGCTGATGGTGCAGAATTTGGTTCTCCTGCTGAGACAGTAAGGAAGGTGTCTGAGGCAGGTGCCATGGAGACATTTGTGAGACACTGCGCAGGAGCGGGTACCAGTGTTGGCGTAGCCAGTCTAGAGCAATCAAAATCAGTCTTGGTTTGTCCTGTTTGACTTTTAGCAGAACTTTGCAGAGCAGAGGCAGAGGGGGAAAGGCGTAGAGTGAGGTTTTTCCAGCTGAAGGACAGAGCATCCACTTTCCAGGCTTTTTTGAGAGGAGTCCTTGTGCAAAACTTGTCCAACTGATAGTTCTGGGGGGGAGGCAAATAGATCTATGTCTGGGCTCCCCCATTTGCTTGTCAACATGTTGAAAATTTGCAATTCCAGTTTCCACTCATGTGGGTCCATGAGATTTTTGCTAAGTCCGTCTGCCAGTCTATTCAATTTTCCTGGTGGGAATTGAGCTTGTAGGTGCACTTGTTAGCTCAAGGTCGTGTTCCACAATGCCATGGCTAGTCTGCAGGGGGGGTAGGAATGTGTACCCCCCTGCTTGTTTATGTAGCATATAACTGTAGTGTTGTCCATCTTTACCATTAGTTGTCCTGGAAGAAGGTAGTCCTTGAAGGCTGTCAGAGCTTTCTGTACAGCTAACATTTCTTTTTGATTGATATTTAGGTGCATTTGATTTGGGTTCCATTTGCCCTGAATGCACTTCCCTGCCAGGTGAGCGCCCCATGCATAATCTGATGCATCTGTAGTTAGGGTTTGGGTGGCAGGGGGTAGTGTGAATGGCAGTCCCTTGCTTTGGTGGCAG
This sequence comes from Protopterus annectens, assembly GCF_019279795.1. NCBI lineage: Eukaryota > Metazoa > Chordata > Ceratodontiformes > Protopteridae > Protopterus > Protopterus annectens. The sequence continues at coordinate 756,726,365 of NC_056747.1, read as the reverse complement.
GCCTGTGCCCACCACAGGAATTCCATGCATAGGCAAGGTATGATAGGAATCATCGTTTCCAGGCTGTGACAATGTTGACTCCACAGACTTGTTAAGTACCACTGTAGTTTCCTCATATGCAGTCTTGCATATGGAATTAGAAAAATGCAGGAGGCCATGAACCCCAAAGGCTTGCAGTATTTGTCTTGCAGATAGCAGGGTTTTTGTGGCCACTTGTTTGAAATAAGTTACCAAATGAATTTGCTTCTCTGGCGTGAGGAAAGCCATCTGGGCAGTTGTATTCAAGTTTGCACCCAGGAATGTAATCTGTTGAGAGGGTACCAGTTGTGATTTATTTTCGTTTACGGTGTACCCCAGACAAGTTAGAACCTTTTTTTTTTTTTTTACAAACAGAAGATGATTTAGAAGAATTCCCTAGTTTTCTGTCTGAATTAGACAATCGTCCAGGTATGGGTATATTTGAATGTTTCTTTGCCTGCAAAATGCAATTACTGGAGCCAGGCACTTTGTGAATAGCCTGGGCGCAGTAGACAAGCCAAAGGGCAGTGCAGAGAACTGATAATGCAAGTAGCCTGCTTTGAAGCGTAGGCATCTTCTGCAAGATTCCCTGATGGGGATGTGCAGGTATGCTTCTTTTAAATCTAGAGTTGCCAACCAGGCATCTTTGCCTAGCATAGGAAGTAACTGGTGAAGAGTCAGCATCCTGAATTTTGGAATGTCCAGAAAGGAGTTTAGAGTAGAAATGTCCAAAATTGGAAGCCATGATTGGTCTTTTCTGGGTACCAGGAAAAGCCTGGAATAGAAACCTTGTCTCTTTTCCTGTTCTGGTACCGGGTGAATAGCCCTCATGTTTATGGGGGAAAGTACTTGTTTTTGAGCCTCTGCCCACTGATTTGGGGGCAGGTCTGTCCACCCGTTTGATGTTGGCAACGTGTGGAAATGAAATATGTATCCCTGGGACACTATTTAAAACCCATTTGTCCTGGGTTATGAGATTCCAGTGTTTGCATGAAGAGCAATCTTTCCCCCTAAAGGGGCGGCTAAAAGGTAAGTGCTTGGTAATTTTTAAGGACTGTTTACAATAGGGGGGTGTCTTGTTATTTCCAGATATGGAAGTGGAGGCCCCCCATTGCTTAGTTCTGAGAGTCCCCTGGGACTGAAACCTGGTGCTTTTGGTGTGTCTGGGTTTGGCTTGAGAGGATCTGGAAGGAGCTGGAAAGGACCCATTCTTAGTAGGCCAGTGCCTACTAAATCTTGGAGGTTGCACTTGTAAGAAATCTTTCACAGTTTGCATAGATTTAGCTTTATCTTCCATCTTTTTTAAAACTTCTTCAGCCTTATTGCCAAACAGGTGGTCCTGATTTAAAGGACCAACAATTTTGCTTTAACATGATCAGGCAGAGATTGCTCCTTAAGCCAAGCATGCCTTCTAAGCACAGACCCAGTAACAGCAGCCCTGCAAGAGGCCGCTAAAGAATCAAAACCACACTGCAAAGTATGCTTTCCAACTTGTTCACCTGAATGCAATAAATCATGTAACTATTTTCCACACAGTCAGAAATCAACATCATTTTCTGTTTAAGCAGTGCAATAATATGCTGTTGATATTTTAACATAAGAAATTGGCAGTTTAAAGCCCTGATTGTCAAGGTTGCAGAAGTATAAACCTTTTTTCCACCATCTATCCAGTGCCCTGGAGTCTCTATCAGAAGGGGTAGGACTGTTAGCAGTAGAAGCCTTAATGCCCTTAGGCCCCTGAGAAATAATTTCAGGATCTGCAACAGGATTTTTGAAAAGGAACTTGTGGGACTCAGGAACCCTGTAGTATCTTGTCAGGTTTACTAGGAGCTGGAGGCAGGGAATCAGGGGCCATACTGCATTCCGAAAACACATCATCAACGATGTCTAGTAAAGGAGGTATAGCCAAAGGCCTATGCTGAGGTAAAAGAAGAAAATCCCTAAGCCTCTTTTTTGAATCAGAGAATTCCTGACTTTCCCAGTGGAAATGCTCCCTTAAGGTATGTAAAGTTTCCCCAAAAGAAAAATCCTCAGGAGGGAAGCAAAGGGAATGGAATCCTCTGCATCAGAGTCCTCATAAGTAGGTATGGACAAATCCAGGTTATTAGAAGAGTCAGAAGAAACAGAGACCTGATCAGAAGATTCATAGTCAAGCTCAGCCCTAGGCCTCTTAGAAGGGGGGGGGGGGGTGGTGGTTGACTAACCCTGAGTACAGTAATTAGATCTTCAGCCATTTTGATCTTTTTTTTTTTTTTTAGGCATAGGGGCCTGATCATGTGGCCTGGGCATCGTTTTTTTCGACACAGATCGAGATGTAGGCCTTAGTATTGAAGGTGGAGTTGGTTTAATATGCAAGTCTGTAGGTCTGAATACACCCTCAGAAGCTGGTGCCTGCACAGCGGCTTCGGACTCATCCAAGGTAGAGACATCCCCGGGTTCCATAGGTGAAGTATCTCTTGGCATACTGGACTCCAAATGGGTCTCAATAGAGGTCAGCGAGTCAGAAGTAGCGGACATCAGGGGCTGCGAAAGCGCCTCACTGAGTACCGGCGAACTGGCGACTGGCTTAGGAGAAGCATCGTCGGCAGTTTTGGACCTCGACGGCCTGTCTCTGTCTTTATCTTTGCGTTTTTTTTAAATCCCAGTAGTCGGATGGCAAACAGACATAATTTCTGAATAATTAAACCGAGAACCAAAATATTTAGAGGTAAAAATGTACCGACGATGGATAGTGCGCTGATTAAATAAAGCACAAAACCAACAGCAAGGTATGTCATGGTCAGGGCCTAGGCTACGAATACAGTACAGATGAAAATCTTTATGAGGTATTTGCTTTCCACAAGTAATGCAATTATTAACTTTTACTGACATCGGTAAGGAGCAAGAAAAAGTTTTCCCAAATGGGAACTTAGCTTTAAGTTGAAGACTTCGGTTCTGAAACTCGAAAATGAAAATTTCAGGAGTCGGACAACTGGCACTTGCGAACTGCTTCTGCTTCGGGCACCGCACGGCAAGAAAGACTGATGTAATGACATCGGCTGCATGTTTTATACCCCTGACAACCTGATGTCATGGAAGAAGGGACAGCAACCGATGCAGGACCCAAGACTTTGTTAATCAGGCCGACTGAGGTCAACCTGCCAGCAGATTACCCAAATGTAATGACTGCAACAGTGAAACACAAAGAACATCTGGTCGACAAGCCCCAACACATCTTGTTCAGACAGGTTCCTGTTCGACCTCATACAGAAACCTGAAGGTGATTCCAGTCTTTCTAGAAAAGGGCTATACTGGCTACCAACAAACAGATCCAAGGGAGGAGAATACTTGGTCCCTGCTAGTTCGAGTGGTGCAGAGCTCGGAACCGAGGGTGTCTGCACCAAGGAGAATGGTGTCAAGGTTATCTGTGCCGATGAAGCCACAGAAGTCAAAGGTGTCTGCACCGTAAAGGGCGGTGTGGTAAACGTCTGCACAGATGAGTACAGTGCCGTTGAGGAAGGTGTTTGCAACGGTAGTAATGACGGTGCCGAAAAGGACTGCACTGAAAAGCATGTCCAGTGCTGAAGGTGTCTGCACTGAAGAGGACAGTTTTGTCAAACTCGGGGCTGAAGGAGTTTGTACCAATGGTGCCGAAGGAGACTGTACTTGTAGAGATGGTGCCAATAAAGGCTGCGATAAAACTGTCGGAGCCATAAGTGTCTGCACCGGGAACTCCGGTACCGGTGGCGATAAGGAGGACATAGCTGGAGCAAGAATCAACTGGGGCGGTGCCGAGGCTGGGGCCAAAAGGGCTACAGATGTCAGCGCCAAGCTCGAAATTTTTACCTTTTTGTGAGTCGACTTCTTGCGATCTCCAAAGGGAGATGAAGTGAGTGACCTTGAGGAGGAAGAAGAATGCCTCTTACGGGGTTTAGCAGGAGGGGGAGAGCCCTCCGACCCAGAGGTTGCCTCGCAGAAAGGAGTTTTAAGGAGGCATTTTGGGATTAACTTGTTCTTTCTTTCACTGAGAGTCCTGGTCAAAAAATTTCTACAAATCCCACACGGGGGATCCACTGAAAGGTGAGAGACATTCACGCAATAGACACAGAAATAATGGCCATCAGAAAGCGGTAACTTCGGCTGCATTCCGTACACAGTTTGAAACCAACACTACTTTTCTTGTCTGACATAATGATGTGGAGAAGAATGACAGTACCAAGGAGTTAAGAAAGCTACCCAGAAGGGTAAGAAGAGAGAAAGGAAGGATTACCAACGATGGTAATGAAGAATTACCTCAAAGGTAAGAAAAAAGGTAATAAAAGGGAAGAAACTATAGGGATAGAGTCTTAAAGTTACGATAGGGTATGAGTGGAGAGACAGTAGCTGACTGAAAACTTTTTAAGCAGTAATACATTAAGAAGGTTTGTGGTCTGCACTGCAGTGGCAGAACAGGTAGCTTACATCCTTCTAAGTTGGGAACTGCTGATTGAGGGCTCAGTGTCTGTTATTCTAAAAGTGTATTAGTTCTGGTTTAAGCACTTGGGCTTCAGGCCAGTTATTTTACATTAAGAAGGTTCGTTGTCTGCACTCTTGTGGGAGGAGAGGCTGGACTCTGCCCTTCTGAGCTGGGAATTTCTGGTTAAAGGCTTATAGTGCCTGCATATTTAAACTGTTTCTTACTGAAATTGGTACACCTTGTTTGCTGTAGCATAGACTAGATCCAGGCCTGCTGAATCTAGCTTTGTTTGTATGCTTGTTGTTTGTTTGCTTGTTATTTCCCTGAAATGCTAATTCCACCTAAAACTTGGCTTTTCAGCACTTCTGTGGATCCCTAGTGATATCTGCATTGCTTACTGGACTTATTTCCTTGTTTCACTTGAAAGAAAGTTACTATTCGTCTTTTTTGCATTTAAGTTACCTGTAACGCACTGCATTTAAGTTACCTGGCACTTGCTCATTAAAGCAATTATATAAGTCAGCACTAAAAAATTAAAAGCACTACACCCTCACAAACTCCCCTTGAGTACCTTGTTCCCCATTGGTCCTTTTTTTCAATTATAAAGGAATTCCCAATACTATTCTAGCATGTCCAAAAGCCAGTTGTCAATCTCCTCTCCAGTCCAGCTGGTGAATCTGGGAATCTTGAAGCAATGTTACAACTGCCTCATATACACAGACAGCCCTCTCCTCCTCCCAACAAATTCCAACACGTGAGAGAGATGCAATCCATATAGCCAAACTGGAGGCTAAGCTCTCTCAACTCAGTACTGGCATAACCAGTCAGGAGGAGAAGGAAACCACACTCACTACAATTCCAGTCTCACATAAACCTACCACGACAGCAAACCAAACACAAACACACAAAAACATACTCGGAGGCTCTAAATAAAAATCTGCCTAAGCAGCAGAGACCTCCAAAAGCAGACACCCAAGCAACCGCTACCCCAAAACAAAACACGTGCAACACATAGCTCACAAAGCCAGTGTGCTGAACAGTCACAGACCTTAAGGCTAAACAACACACCTGATACACTTGTAATAGGTGACTCTATCATCAGGCACACTGACATCCCGCTCACCAGGCTGAACAAGGAGAAGGTCACGGTGAGCTGCCTGACGGGCGCTAGGATCCGCCACATAACACAAGCACTCGGGTCACTCCAAGGCAAGTACAAATATGACTCAGTCATTGTCCATGCTGGTGTGAATGACCTGAGACACACCTCCCTGGACTACATGAAGAGAGACAGAGGAGCTCTCTCAGCATGTAGCCCTGGCCGGTATGACCCTGACTGAGTATCATCTTACCCTCACCAAGAATGATGCCACAATATGAAGACAAGATGATCAATTTCAACAACTGGCTTAAGTATTGGTGTCATTCAAAGGGGATCCAATGCCTGTCAGCCTGGGATGACATGCTCGACAAGCCATGATGCTTCGCTAGTGACGGCTTGCACCTGTCACCCCTGGGCTTTCGGATATTGGCAAAGGCTCTTGCTACCCCCATAGTGCCTTTTTTAGGCAAGGCTCAAAAGACAAACCCACCGCCATAGGTATCACAAGGGATAAAAAACTAAGAGTAATGCTACTCAACGCCAGAAGTCTAAACCTCAAGATGCACGCACGCGAAACTCTCCTTAGCATGGAGAACATCGATATCTGTGCAGTAACAGAAACCTGGTTCAAGGCTCCTGAGAGCACCCCAGCACTACCAGGTTATACCTCATACCATGCTTTTCGGCCCCAAAACTTGGACCGAACCACAAAAGGAGGGGGAGTATCAATATTCGTCAAAGATACCCACACCTCCAGGTTGGTGGCACAGCACGAAGCATCAGAGACTATCCATGTGCAACTAACAGTGAGTAAAAACTGCCTTCCAGATTATAGCCTGCTACAGACCTCCCTCCCAAACCCAGGAACCCCACTCGGCCTTCCTGAGAACACTGGAAAATATGAAGGTCTCACCAAACACCATTATATTGGGCGACTTCAACTACCCAAACATAGACTGGGAGCATTACTCTATCTCCAACACCCTAGCCCAAAGGTTCCTAGAATTTATAAACTCAAATGCTATGGAACAACTTGTTACCACTCCCACAAGAGGGGAAAACATACTGGACCTGATCATCACCAACATGGGGACTCTATGCTCCAGACCAGAAGTGTATCCCTCACTGGTAAGATCAGACCATAAACTAATCTCACTGGATATTCACATCCTGACCCCACCCCCTGCCCAGAAAACCACAGCGAAAAACTTCTCTAAAGCAAATTTCACACTCCTCAAAACCGAGGTGGAATCCTTCAAAGCCCCCGGGCCTGTGGAAAATACGGCCCAGACCACAGAATCCTTTATAAACGCATTCTATGAACACCTTCAGGAATGCATGGATCATGCAATCCAAAATAAAACCAATACCCAATCCTCCAAAGGAAGACGTCCTGTCTGGTGGACCCCAGCCATAAACAAACTATACAATAGAAGGAGGAAGCTACTACATGAGAGAGCAAAATCCCAAAAAGGGAAGGCATCTCTGATCAGTATTAGCAAAAAACTACGGGCACTCATAAAATCGTCTAAGGCCAGCTTCGAGAGAAAAATTGCACAGGACACTAAGGATAATCACAAGGCTTTCTTTAGTTATGTTAGGAACCTGGGTGGGAATTCCCAGATATGCTCAGAATTAGTCCAAAATGACAAAAAATACACCGAACCCACACACATTGCCAACATCCTAGCTGACAGCTTCAGCGCAAACCCCCCCCCCCAACAAAAGGGCAAATATCTATCCCAGCAGAGTGCTATACCCCTGACATCTCAGATGCTCAGGTAAGAGCCGCCCTCTCCAAAGAAAAAAACACAGCATCAGTGGGACCAGACGGTGTCCCGGGCTGCATCCTACATGAACTCCAAGAAGAGCTAAACCCAAACCTAAAACGACTGTTCAATCTCAGCCTTACTGCAGGATATGTACCCAAAGAGTGGCGCACAGCAACAGTGGTCCCTCTCCACAAAGTTGGTGCCTCAACTGATCCTGGAAGATATCGTCCAATAAGCCTGACTAGCGTGGTCTGCAAAGCTGTGGAAAGGATCATCATGGACCTCATAAATAAAGATATTGGGGATCTACCGACACTGGATCCTACCCAGTTCAGCTTTGTTAAGGGCAGATCCTGCCTCTTAAACCTGGTCGACTTCTTTGAAACAGTCACCAAGGCCACTGACAAGGGGTAGGTGGTCCACACAGCCTACCTGGACCTCGCAAAAGCCTTTGATATAATACCCCACTCGGGCTTTATAGATAAGCTCACCAGCTTAAATATAAACCCCTATGTCACTAGATGGGTTGCAAACTGGCTCAAGGACAGAACCCACATGGTTAGAATTGCTGGAGCCATGTCAGACTCCAAACCAGTTACAAGTGGTGTCCCACAAGGCTCAGTCCTGGGACCTCTCTTGTTCGGTATATATTTCTCGGAGGTACAGGCCAACACGGAAGGACTGTGGCTGACCAAGTTTGCAGATGACTGCAAACTGGGCGCCATAACAGACTCTCCAGCCGACACAAGCATCCTCCAAAAGGGCCTCATAGAAACTGACAACTGGTGCCAGAGCCATGGCCTCAAGCTAAATGCCAAAAAGTGTATAGTCATCCCCTTTGGCAAAAACAAAGTGCCCACAAATTACCACATAGGTGGTAATCCATTAAGTACAGAAGAAGTAATTAGGGACCTGGGGACCAAAGTTGATAGCAATATCTCATTTGGCAACCACGTGGCCAAAGTGGTTAGAAAAACATTTTATATAGCCCACCTAATCATGAAGGGATTCACATCTAGATCAGGGGAGGTCATCGTGCCTCTTTACTCATCCCTCATCAGGCCCATAATTGAGTACAATGCCCCTTTTGGGATGCACCTTACCAGACACCTGCAGCAACTGGAAAGACCCCAAAAGTACCTCACCAAGAGGATCAAAGGGCTCAAACAGATGCCATATGCTGCCTAGTTAAAGAAACTCCAGCTCTACTCAGTGGCATACCGCCTCCTCAGAGGCGATCTGTGCCTGACATATAAAGCCATGTCCAACCCGGAATTAATGGACATGCTGCACCTCAGAAAATCCAAATCCCATCGAGCTACGCGCTCGAGAGACTTGAACCTCAGCCATGAAATAAATAGGACATGCTGGAAGGACAGATTCATAACCCAGAGGCTCCCTTCACTATGGAATAAAATCCCAGTCCAGGTTAGGCAGAGTCCCTCACTGACTCTCTTCAAGAGGAATCTTGATGAGTGGATGGGAGATCATAGGGTTATCCCGGGTATCACTTCTGTGTCACTGTTAGACAGAGGCACAGTATACTAACCTCGAAAAAGGGCATAGCAAAATTAATTTAAAATGGGTGGCGAAAGCCAAACACACTCTGGCTAGGCTTATAAATGCCCTAGGGCAGATAGCCTAGTATGAACCTATAATAATAATACAGAAACTTTCAAAAAATTATTCACTTAGAGTGGCTTGACACGTCTGTACAGCAAAGTGGCAAACAAGATCTGAGGTAACAGGGAGCAGGAGCTTTCTGGGTAGTATCTTGGCTGACGCGAGCTTGGTTTGAGGCCGGCTCAGTTCCAAGGACAGAACCAATAACCCATCAGTAAGAAATGAACAAAGATTAACATCATCAGATCAAGAGCTTCAGTTTTTCAGTTCTTGTCTAATCTTTTGCTTAGTCTCTTCCCACATTTCCTTAGCTATCATAACATAATCCTTTTTAATCCATACTACTAAATTTTTATAATGTCTCCATAAATATGGGTATTGCTGGATTAATTCATGTGTCGGTACACAGTACACAGCTATTGCCTTTATTTTATCTTCTTTAATTTTATATCCTGGATAGACTTGAAACTGTCAAGTTCCACAAGGCTGACATGTCCTATTCTAGATGTATTAGGCACAAAATAAAATTGTCTACATATCATACCAATTATATCCTTAAATTTCAGAGTCCCTTACTTTCTCTGCCAATAGTTCTAAATGTATCATAATACAGCAAATATCAAAGGAGAAAGAGGACACCCCTGCCTGGTTCCTCTGTTCATACACAGCTCGTCAGAGAGGAACCCTCTCACTTTAATTTTTGCTTTTGATCTCTCATATATCCTCCTAATTAACTTTATTATTGCATCAGGGAATGTAAATACTTTCACTGCCTTAATCATAAAATCCCAGCATACTCTGTGGAAAGCTTTCTCTGCATCAAGACCTACAAAAAAAAAAAAAAAAAAAAAAAGTGTTTTACCATAACGTTTCATCTGTGTTGTAGATCTTTATTCATTCATTATTGTTAGAACTCTGGTTCCAGCCTCAGAACAGACACGGCCATTACCAAGCTTGCGCCAGCCAAAAACTCTCAGCTAAGACCTACCCACAATGCCCCTCTAATAGTCTCTTCAGATCGAGTTTGCCCACCATTATAGTACAGAAGCAATAATATTGATAGTAGGAGGCTCTGTCTGAGCAAATACCTTAACTAATAAGGAAATCCTAAAAGTCCACCAGGAGTCCAGGTAGGGGGAAGGAGGGCGGGAAGTAATGAATGAATAAAGGTCTACAACACAGATGGAACGTTATGGTAAGATATAGCTTCTTTATCTGATGATGTAAATCTTTATTCATTCCTTACTGTTAGGACCGAGTAACCAGCTACTTGAGTCCTGGGTGGCCCTAAGGAAGGACATTCCTGAGCACCACAGAACCAAAAGATGCTCATCCCATGGAGGCCAAGTCCAATTTGTAATGAGTGATAAAGGTATGAGGTATTGCCCAAGTGGCTGCACAGATATCATCCATAGAGGCTCTGGAATGAAAAGCCACTGAAGTAGCCATCGATCTAGTAGAGTGAGCCTTCATTTTGGAAGGTAAGAACACTTTGTTCTGATGATAGATGAAAGTTATGGCGTTATGAGCCAAGAAGATAAAGTCATTTTGGAAACAGGCTTACCCAATCTGGGTCCTGCAAAGAACACAAAAAATTGATCTGTTTTTCTGAAAGATTTAGTTTTGCCCAAGGAGAAACGAAGTTGCCTATGAACAGAGGGTATGCAGAAGGTATTCCCCTTCTATTTGAATGGTGAGGAAAGAAAACCGGTAGGTCAATAGATTGATTAATGGAAAACCCAGAAATGACATTGGGCAAAATGTACGTAGGGATACACTTTCCCTATGAAAAATCAGGTAAGGTCTCTTGACACTCAAGGCCTGCAACTCAGATATTCTTCTCGCCGAGGTAAGGGGCTACTAGAAGCAAAGTTAGAAGGCTTGAAGGGAGGACTTGTTAATGACTGAAGCACCACAGTCAAGTCCCACGGCTCTTTAGGAGGTTTGACCGGAGGTTTACTATGTAATACTCCTTTCATGAAGGTCTTGCACAGTCAGTGTGACACAACAGATGAATTGTCAATTCCATTGTGAAAATTTACGACAGCTGCTAAATGCACTGTAATTGTCGATGCTGAAGCTCCTGCGTGCAATACGGTAGTCGGGTATTGTAAGATCTTCTGAACAGGCATGGATAAGGGATCTATGTTATATTCTTTGGCCCATCTAGAGAACCTAGACCACTTACTAGAATACATTTTTCTGGTGGAAGGTTTGTGCGAAACCAGAAGAATCTCACGAATAGGGGCTGAAATTTCAGGTAGCCTGGCAATCATCACAAATGGAGAAACCAAGCTGTGAGCTTGAGGCTGTGGAGACTGGGGTGAATCAGTCCCTGAGGAAGAGACAACAGACCTTGGGACTGATCCAGGATCCACGGGCTGTGAATTAGGTGAGGCTATAGGAAGGGGAACCAGACTTGACGGGGGCAATGAGGATCACTTTGCTTCTCAACCTTTGAGCTTTCTGGAGGAATTTCAGGATGAGGGGAAATGGGGGAAAGGCATACAGCAGACCTGGGGGCCAATCGTGTCAGAGCATCCCTCGGTGACTCCCCCTGAGGGGGGAATCAGGGCAAAATAGCTTCTGCATTTGTTGTTTAGGGGAGAAGCAAAGAGGTCTCAGCAAGGCCTGGCCCAACAGCGGAAGATCTGATCTGCTATTATAGGACTGAGGGACCACTCGTGAGGCATCAGAATGTTCCTGCTCAGATTGTCCACAATAAGACTGGAACTCCCGGGAACGTGCATTGCTATGAGAAAGCGGTTGGAAGCCATCGCCCGATGCCAAATTCTCATGGTTTTCTGACACAGGGGGTAAGACCTGGTTCCGCCTTGTTTGTTGATACACCAGATGACAGACATGGTGTCCGATTGAATTGAAATGGTCCCAGAAGGAAGGGATGTGTGGACACTTGCAACGCTAAGAGAACTGCCCTCAATTCCAGGACATTTATGTGCAAATTGGTCTCCATGGGGGACCAGGTGCCTTGGACCATCTTTCCCTGGAAATGCCCTCCTCACCCTAACAGGGAAGCGTCTCTGGTCACCGTGGCCCTGGGCAGAACGGTCGACACCAAAGATATGATTCTGGCTTCATCCACCAAAGCACTTGTTTCTTGCAAAGACTTGTAAGGTGTATCATGTGGTCGAGTGGGTGAGTTAGGATCGACCATTATGATGAGAGAAGTCACTGCAATAGTCTCATGTGCAACCTTGCCAGTGGTACCAAGGTAATGGTTGCTGCCATAGAGCTCAGTCATTGTAGTACTAGGTGTGTAGGTACAAAAGTCTGTGGGAGGACGACTTGGATCTGGTTTCTTATTTTTGAAAGCCTATGAGGAGGGAGGGAAACTTGACAGAACGTTGTGTTGAAGATCGCTCCAATGACTTCCAGTGCTCTTGATGAAGACATGTGGGATTTGTCCATGTCAATCGTGATACCTAGGCGAAGAGCAAGGCCTTGTGTGTAAGAGAGACTGAGAATGAGAAGATTCCTGGATGTGGCGGTAAGGAGCCAATCGTCTAGATATAATACCTGGAATCCTTGCAGTCGGAGATGATCTACGACGACTGCCATGCATTTGGTGGACACACTGGAGGCTGTTGAGAGACCAAAGGCCAGTATCCTGAACTAATAATGACGGTCTCCCAGCCGGAAGTAGAGAAAACTCTGGGAGCATTTGTCCATCTTTATATGGTAGTACGCGTCCTGGAGGTCCTCTTTGGTCTAGTGGGACTGGTTGGATGACACTTTTTCTTAGCAGCTTTTCGATTTCTAAGGTTAAGACCTCCCTCTGACCGGGTGGGATGTCCGGGATTCATTTCACAGGTCTGGGGGTGATGTTGAAAGGGATATGATAGCCTCTGGATATTATCCTCTGCACCCACGCATCCATTTTTATCAGTTGCCAGGCCTATAGTTGCAGGGAAAAATCGACCACCAACTGCTTCCAGAGGAAAGCAATCGGGCCGCTGTTCAGGAGTGCTGGAAGGGTCTGCCAGAGAAGGAATCTCTAGCCCCCTGGCTATGCGGAACCCTCTGCCCTGAAAGGGGCGTCTTCCAAAAGAGTTGCCTCCTCTGCCCCGGGGGGATTGCTCATCACAAGTGTCACGAAAAGATCACTGGGACTTCTTGAACCAGAATTGTCCTCCCATCTGATTCCTGGAGTAGGACCTCTGGGGGGTGGAAAAATGTATGCCGACAGCAGACAAGGTCTTTCCGTCCTCACTACATGGAAGCGTGTCTCTTACTTTGGGATCGAAAAGGGAAGATTCGTCAACAGGCCCATTGACAAGGGAAGATTTAAAGGGGTCCATGAAGTCACACAAATGCATCCAAGCATGTCATCTCATAACGATGCCCAATGCGGCTGCTCGAGCTGCCCCCTCGGTAGTGTGAGAAATCCAACGTGTCGAGGAGTTTGAGATTGATTCCAAGGTAGCTAGCTGAGAGACAACAGTATCACGCACCTCCTCAGACAGTACCTCCGCCAAAGAGGCAGACATTTCAGAAATTAGGTCTCTTTGGAGGCAGGTAAAGTATGTCAGGTAATTCAGCGACCGGATGGCAAAGGTCGCTGAAGAATAGGTCTGCCTCCCCAGTCTGTCCATAGCCTGAGACTCCCTGTTCGGGGGATGAAAAGTGGAACTAACTTCCCGCCAGTTCCTTCTTGGTGGCAGTCCATGGAATCGACTACCAGTTGTTTGAACCAATTGAGCTGGTCTTCCGGGGTGGGCAAAATTTTATCTGGCCTCCATGGGATGGGTTTCTATGTTGTCCGGGGCCTTCCAGGCATGCTGCACAATAAGTCGAATTAACTCATCTGCAGGTGAGGTCACTCAGGAAGTAGATTGCAGAGCACGGAAAGCCTGCAAGAACACTAATTCCTCTGAAGAAGGGTTGGAGGGCTTCCAATCTCCACTCTGCTTGAGGATCTTGAGAATGTTTCCAAATGAGACGTCTTCTAAGGGAGACCGTGGGGATCCTTCTCCCTCATCGCCATCAGTGTCTTCAGTGATGGATCTCTCAGGGGAATCAAGATGCTTCCTCTTGCAAAGTTTCTTCTGGGGTGGCTCCCCAGTGGGATCTTCTGAGGAGGACTCCGGAGAGAGGGTTCCCTTTGTGGGCAAGCCTTGCGGCTCCTGTGCTTGAGGTCCTAGAGTAGGAGGGCGAGAGAGCTGCAAGCTAGAGGGGGGTTCTGGTTCCAGTGCCAGTGATGTCAACTGTGAGCCTGTTAAAGCAAGAACCCTCTCCATCACCTGGAAAGCAGGCCCACCCAAGGAGGGATGGGAGGCCAGAACAGAGGACAACCTTGGAACCGGGGTCACACCCCACCCCGAGGAGTCTGCCTCCAGGTGAGGAGCTCCGAGAGGACTGTCAGCCGCCAGGAGAGCAGTTGCCGTAGACAGCTCCACCAAAAAAAAAATCGGAGCCAAACTAGGTGTCGCGGTGCTGACAACCCAATCACTGCTCCAAGGGGTGCACCAGTTCCAAAGGAGCCATGGCACCAAGAGTTACCAGTGCCGACAGGAAAGCCTCTGCTGTCGGAGCATAGACAGAATGCACCGAGATGGACATCGGTACCGAAGTCTCAGAGACCTGGGTGGAGGTCGGAGGAGGATAGAGAGGTGAATATGCTGTGACAGCTTCTGTTCCAAGAGGGAGGGAAGACCTAGTTGGGGTAGGTAATCCTCTAGCTGCCAAATGCTGATCCACAACCCTCACTACATCTTGTTCCGAAAGACTCCTGGTGAATATGAAGGAAGCTGCCGATGGAGATTCTGGTCTCTCAATAAATGGACCAAACTGCTGTCCCAAAAAAAGTGTCATAAGGAGGAGAGTACCTGGTTCAGGCAAGGTGTTCAATCTTTGGAACCGCAGGTTTCAATATTGGTGGAGCCGTGTAAGACATTGGCACTGTGGCCGGAGATGGTGCCGATGATGGTACAGTGGTAGGAGCCTGTGTCATAATCAAGGCTGGCACCGAGGGAGAAGACATGGACCCTGGTGCCAAAGCTGCCGACGGCACAGGAGAAGCCTGGTGTCGTCTTGGTTCTGAGGAGGACAGAGATGTTGGAACAGAGTGACTCCATTTCTCGTTATGCTTTTTCACATCCTTATGCTTAAAAGGTGGTGAGATCTCCGTCCAAGAAAGAGCCTCCGAGAAGGGTGTTTTCAACATACCCTTCAGTATAAGCTTGTTCTTACGTTCAACCAACGTATGGTTGCTGAAGCCAGGGCAAATGTCACAAGATACATTAATGTGGTCAATGCCTAAACAATAAACACACTGGGTGTGACCATTTGGAATTTTACGCCCACAATTATTACACTACTTGAACCCAAACTTAGCCTTATCTGCCATTATAACACACTAGTACTATATCCAACAATAAAACTATATCTACCAGACAAGAAGAAGATAAGTAAGGAGGGATAGCAAAACTCTCTATTTTTTTGTTTTTATATATATATAGCTAGAAAGCAGTACCAGCAATGGTACTAAGAAATACCAACAGGTAAGAGAAGGACCTACCAAGGTAGGGAAGGAGTAGTACCAACAATGGTACGAAAGAACTACCAAGGTAGTGGGTAGAGTTTAGTCAGGAAATATAGAATTTAGGAACAACAAAAAAACTTACAAGAAAAAACCTGGCTAAGGGAAGGTAATTAGTCGAAAAAACTACAAAGAACCACAAAAAACAACTACACTTAGCTTGAGAGAAGGCTTGGCACATCTGACGAGGAACGTGGCAAACGAAATCTGAAGAGACTATCAAGAGGGGCATTGTGGGTAGGTCTTAACTGAAAGTTTTTGGCTGGCGCGAGATTGGTAATGGCCATGTTGCTTCCGTGGACGGAACCGAAGTCCTAACAGTAAGGAATGAATAAAGATTTACAACATCAGATGTGGTATTTTCCTACATTCTGCTTCCGTCTGATCATCACTGCTCTATTAATGTTGGCAAATGTTCGTTTCCCCTTCATGAAACCATATTGTTTCATATCTTGTGACAACACATTTTCCATTCTTTTAGCTATTATAAGCAATCACTTTATAATTACAGTTTAAAATTGAAATGGGGCTCTATGAAGCTGGGATGGATGGGTCTTCACAGTCTTTAGGCATTACACAGCCTTCTTCCAGGGTGTTGGAGCTTACCTTCCTTTTAAAATGCTGAACAAAACTTTCCATATCTTTATCACTCCCCCCCCCCCCCTTCTAGCTTCCAAACTTACACAGAAATACCATCTATTCCTGGAGACTTTCCTGCTGATTGAGGTCATAATTATCACATCGCTTCCTATCTTAACAGTTAATTGATGAGCTTCATCCACCTCTGACATTGGCATAATTGAGTTTTTCAATTTGAGCACTTTCTTGATTTCCACATTTCTCTGTTTTATACCAATTTTCATACAAACTTCCAAAACCTCTAATACCGCTACAGAATGTCTGGTTATTTTACTGGTTATAGGCTCCTAAGTCTGGCAACCACCATTTCTTCCTGCTGCCCAAGTTGTTGTACTACAAGTTTTTGTGCTCTGGATTTATTATAAAAATGTGCTTAACTGTAATCCTTCTAAGCTCGTGCAAATAATCCAGATACTTCCTTATTTTAACTTTAGCACTCTGCAGTTGCGCCTTTTCTTGTTCTGTAACATTCCCCTTACTCTACAATACTTTAACCTTTGTCAGCCACACTAAACAATTCCTGATGCTGCTTAACCATATCTTTTTCTTTTATTTTTATTCTATTTTTAAACTCCACTTTCATTTTATGCCTCTCACTAGCTATAACTTCTGAAGAAATTTCTATCTTCCTTAACTCCCAAATAATTTCCACTACCCATTCCTTAAAGTCCTCCCTTATTAACATGTAGGTAGGGAAGCACTAGTCTCTCATTTTTAATTAATTACCCTACATTTTTACCTTAGTCTTTTTACTAGGCAAGATCTGAAACAGTTATTGAATGTGTGTCAAAGCTTTCAATTAAATATTTGTTTGAAATGTATTTTCTGTCTAGTTCAGCCCAGTTATTGTACCCCAGGGAATAACAGGTAAATTCTCAGAGTTCCTACTACTGAACTGATGTCTTCCACACCAAATATTTTCAGAAATCTACCGTAATTTGTTATATTTTTCCTTCTAAGTACCCCACATACATTCTCACTATTTCAAATCAAATTCCAGTCCCCACCTAAAAGTAATATCTCCTACTGAAGGCTGATTATTTCTCACAAAATTTTCTTAAGCTCCACATCATTATTTTTAGGTGATATATATATATATATATATATATATATATATATGTCAGTGTAATCCTCCCCTGTCAGCTGCCCCTTGCTACCACATATTTATCATCATATTTCCCCCCTCTTCTGTCACGACTGGAGTTTCTCTATCAATTAGTAAAAGTACTCTCCTTTCCTTTGTCCCTGATGCTCTGCTGAATCTCTCTCCTGAAATCATTTCATCAACTTCACATGCTCACTTATTTTCAAATTAGTCTCCTGCAGCATTATTTGTACTCTGCATTTCTTAATACAATTCAAAAATCTCTTCTTTGTCTATATCTGGGAGGCCCATTCCAGTTCCAAAATATAGATAAGAGTAGCCATCATGATAAGAAGTTATTATTCGCACCTATTATATATAAAAGTTTTTTAAATGTTTATTTCCAGCTTTTGTGTTACATGCATCCACCAATGTTTGGTAGGTTGATCTTTTATACAGTTTCTTGTCATAACCATTTGAACCTGTCACACATTTTACAAGACTTTTTGTTTAAGACCCTCATAAAACACACACACACACACAAAGAGCCTATTACCTTAAAACAAGTACACAAAATTATGTACATCTTCCAATAATGAAGTTTAACTCGCCTGACAGGCACTTTCCCAAATTGACAGCTGCACACACAGGTATTATTTAACTTAACATTAAGATTACCCATGCTGACGCATGTTACAGCTGTGCTCCAACTTGCATTGTTCTTATCTTCATTCGCCTCCTAGATGTAAAAAAAAAGTGTATGTGCTTTCAGAAAACATTAACATTTAGTCTTAAAGTGCTCTGGCTTTTATTGCTTACCAGTATAGTCAGCTTGACTCCATGGAAGCACAAGTACAAAATGTACAGCTGCCCTCATCTGCAAACCTCTCAACTTGCAAAGAACATTTTTTTGCCAAAGGAAAACTTTCCATTACATTCAGTGTCCTCTTATTTACACACACAAAAAAGGGTTAATCCAGACATTCACCTATGAAAAAGTAACAGAAAACACGCATGTTCTACATATATTATAAACTGTGCACTTCTACACTCCAACACGAACCTCAACATCAAGATTAAAGCATGTTAACTTTTTAAACATGCTTTTGTCCAACCTTTTTTCTCTTTTTACACTATAATGCCTACATTTCATAAAACTAAAAAAGGCACTTGTCTTCCTTAGTATATTTCACATTCAACAGTAATTAAAAATGCTTTACTATATAACATACAATTTATATCATGCAATGCTTTAAACAAACACTGTGAAGAACAAAAATGGTTTCACTCAACATTTTCTTTTTTCCCCTTTCCCTTCACTGTCCTTCCAAAATTAGTACTTGTATTTCAGTCCTCACAAGTTTAAGAAAGTCAACAAAAGTTCAGTCTTTCACTTTTTCTTGTAAAATCACATTTCACAATGTGACTGATGCATTAGTCTCACATTTTTTCACTAATTTCACTGTTGCTGGTCTTCCATATCTCAACCCCTGACTCCAGTTCAAGTCTAAGGTACTCCAGATTCTTACAGCCAGCTCTTGTGCATTTTTCAGTCCCTCAAGCATTTTCCTTTGGAACACTAAAATGTTTCACAAAATGACTCCATAAACTTTATTATCAGAAGAAAGAGAAGCAGAATCTCCTGTTTGATGGCACTCTTTTTGTTAGACAAACTTTCATATTTCATCCTTTGTCTGCTGTTCAGCAAAAAATGACTGATCCTCCAGGAAAAATATTCTGAAGACAGCTGAGTGGGTGAGTTTGAATCTCACACCTACATATCAACATTCTCTGATTGCTGGGATAAATTTTGCTTATCTTCTGCTTGTACAGTGAATAATAATTTTCCACAAACACTCGTCTCCAGTATTTAATACTTTTCACTTTTGCCATAGTTTTGTTAGGATCAACTCTTTCTGCTGGTATGACTTCATCTTTATTAAAACAGGTCTCAACTGTTTTCTCACCACCAGGTTTGGAGCATACACACAATAAGCCTTTCAATTAACAAATCTTGCTGCATAATACCAGTCCATTTGCTTGTATGTGCATTTATAAAATGAATACAACCTGTTTCTTCTAGTTTCTTGGGTGCAGCAGAGAATCTCAGTTTTTTTTTTTGAGTGCCCTGTCCTCTAACTCTACCATTTTTTGAAATAACTCTTATTGAGCAGTCTCATACTCAGCCAGCATTTTCTTCATTTTATCCTCTGTTTTTTTGCAGTTTTATCAGTTTATCTAAATAGCTCTTTAAAGCTTATTCTATGTTTTGAAGCCTTTCATTATTTGAGGTGATACACTCCTTCAGTATTTCACTTATCTTAATCAGCTCTGAGCACATTTAATTTATTTTTCCTAAAGATTACTGGCAGCCATGTCCTGAACCAAAGCTTGAGCTGCTTTTTGCTTAACAGTTTAACAGCTGCAGGATTCTCCCCAGTCAGTTTTCTCTTCACCTTTTCTAGATGATTTTCTTTCAGACTCTCTAAACATCTTCTTTGCTGGTATTCAGGCACTTACTAGCCAGTAACTAAATTTACTAAAAATTGCAGTTACTGGCCCTTATCTCCGTTTCTTTTTCGTTTTTTTTACACTGGGAGAGCTGGAATCAAGTTGGTGATCAGTGTGTAGCCATCTTGGAACCTTGTGCCTATATCTGAATCTTGTGAGGTCTTCTCCTCTGTGACCTTGTATTGTTCAAGTCTAATGTAATGTGACTTGGAGCATCTCCTCTAGGATGCCAGTCATCCTTTGGGTGTGTCACGGTTTAACAAGGTACTATATTTACTTATTTTTTACCTCAAAAAACTCATTACAGTGCTCTAAAACAAAAATCAAAATGGAAAGAGGCACCCATACAAGCATTACGCCTTAAGCAGCTATATAGTTTACCTATGCATAAGGTTGATCCCGCTTCCTACAAAAAAGAACAGTGCATCTACTTTTTTTTTATATAAACAAGATCTTTATTAAATTATCACATATGACATAGGCAATCTTACATTTACAAAAATGAAAACAAACCATCCTGACACAATTCTAATTGCAAACATTACAAGCCACAATGACCCAATTGTAGTTGCAAACATTATACATCACTTATAATCTATCCAGTCATTGCCAAACATTACATAGCTCATTCAAATCCTGCCTTCTTTTAAACCTTGTTCCTCCTTCTGCATGTACTGCTCCAATAATCCCCATTTTTCCTATATAATTTGCTCATACCCTTTCCCAAAGACCCCAATTTCAGTTGTTTTACCTGTGTTACTACTGTACATTCACTAGTTTTAGTAGTTGGTTTAGACTTTGACATCCACTTTCTAGTAAATGCCTTTTGGCAGCCGCAATAATTAAGACTCAGCAAGCATTACTATGTCTAGGCAATTCCGATTTTGCATCATAGCTCAAAAAAAAAATTGTATCCTTAGTTATACCAATCTTGTCACCCAGTACCTCTGACAAAGCAGCCTGCAGGGAATCTTTAAAGTCTGCCAGCTCATTACACTCCCAGAAAATATGTCTCCAGTTACCTCTTTCTTCCCCATCACATCTCCAACATTTGATGTCTACCTGCAGAAAAATTATTTGTGGACTCTACTTGGGGTATAAAAATACCTATGTAAACACTTACAAGCAAAGATCTTAAACCTTCTAGACTTTGTTGCATACTTGGGACACACACACACATTCTCTGTTTTCTTTGTGAATTGTTTATCCAGTCTCTCTTACCAATCCTTTCTACCTCCTCTGATTCTTATAACTATCAAGCAATATTTTCTATGCTCTACTAATTATTCCTTTGTTAATGGCAGCTTCTGTTCTAGGTTTTACTACACACACACTACCAGTGCTGGTCTTTCATTTAGGACCCCCTATTTCTTTCTCTCTGCCTATACTCTATCAATCCCTGATAGGGAAGGCAATCTCTAACCTGCAGTCCAAATAAATTATTGGCATCTTCCCATTCTATTACCTTTCCCCCTCTATTTATTTGCTCCCAATACATTAGTTCCTTTGTTAGTTTTCTCCAATAAATTCCAGCCACCCCCCTTGCCTACTGTCTGCATCCCTATTTGTAGTCATCCCTATCATCGGGATCTCCTTTCTCCGTTCTCATGCTGGATTCGTTCTTAGAATACTGTTTGCTACTTTATGAATATAATATTCTAAATGATTATTGTTATTCTTCCTAAAGGTCTGCATCCAAAATCAGTCCTTGTTTCCTGAGTTTCCGCATTGTTTCATCATCTCTTTCCACTTTGAATTATAATTTTCTGCTTGTGCTATGTACAGGAGCCTTAACTGCATTGCTCTGAAATACCACTTCAAATCTGGTAAACCCAATCTGCCTTGCTCTGTTGAAAGAATATGCTTACCCACTAGACTCTTGCCATCTTTCCCTTTCAGATAAAATCCTTCAGCTCTTTATTAATTGCTATCCATAACTTCTCCACTGGTTGATATAAAAGTCTGACCTATGTATAAAACTAAAGGGACTAAAAGATTTTAACTGCTTGTATCTTACAACAGATATCCATACAACAGAGCTCCCATTTTCTCTGATTTTTGTATTCTTTTGTTTAGTCTCTTCCCACATATCCTTAGCTGCCACACTGGAATAAATTTTAATCCATACTCCTAAATATTTCATTTTATCATGACCCCATAAATACGGACATTGCTGAACCAGTGTGTGGGTACAAAATTTACCACTATTACCTTTATTTTAGCTTCATTAATTCTGTATCCCAAAAAGATCTGAAACCGTCTCAAAATGCTCCACAACACTGTAATGTCCTTTTCTGGTTCTGTCAAGTATTTTATTTATTTACTTATTTATTTGCAGTTGGTTTACCAGGATAGTCCACTGGGCCAAAAGAACCCGTTTTCAATGGACTCCTGGGGAGAAAAGCTCCAAAAACAATTAGCAAGGTTACAATAAGGTATTTAGTCTCAATTATACAATTCCTATGGACTTGGAAATACAATAGACTAGTGTACAAACATATACAAATATTACAATCTTGTATCACTGAAAACAATTTACAATACAGAAACTGAGATGCTTTTACAACTTAGGGTGGGTTACACTGGAGATATCTTTCATACATTCAGGATGAGTAGCTTAATACAATCAAGAGAAAGGTATATGAGCTGACAGAACCTTTCAATATAGAAACAGAGAACCTTTTCCATCAAAGGGTATATTTACACTAAGGTACTTACGTATTCAGAAAAAAATACAAGCAAGAGCAAGATCTATGAGTTTAGGAGATTAAGTAGAAATTCTCATTATGAATAGGGGAGGAGACGTGAAAATTCTCAGTATGAGATTATGTTGGGTGGGAGCAGGAGCATTCCCACTGGGAAATTAGGTGTGAGTGAAGGGATTTTTTGAATGAGAAGTGATTTGTGATGGTACGAATGGATGGGGGTAAGGAGTTCCAGAGACGAGCAAGACTGTAGGATAAGAGATTTTTTCCAGGGGGGCGAATTGGTTTATACAGTTCAATTAAGTTTTGGTTGTTAGATCTTAGAAGTCTATCAGGGAGGTGCATTTTGAAGGTAGAGGAAAGGGATGGGCAGAGGGAGGGATTGAAGATGAGTTTGTGTGCAAGAGTCAGTTGGACGTAGGTGAGGTGATTGGGTAGTTCTAACCATTTCAGTTTGTGGAGAGCTGAACAGTGGTGTGAGGAGGACTTATGGGAGGTAGCAAACTTGACAATTTTGTTATAGCAAGAGGAGAGTTGTGTTTTGAGAGAAGATTGTAGGTTAGTTAGAAGTGGGGCTCCATAGAGGAGGGATGGGATGAGAAATGTGGTAGATAGGGTGAGTTTGGTGGAGGGTGTAAGATAACGATTCTGTCTGTAGAGCATGCCGAGTTTTTGGTGTTTTTTTTTTATATTAGTTGAAGATGGGAATTGAATTTAAGCTGAATATCAATTTGGACCCCAAGTAATTTGGCCTCAGATACCAGTTCTAAGGGTGTAATGTTGTGACTAGTAATAGTGAAATTACTTGGATTGAAAAAGGTAGCTTTAGAGAGGGTGAATACCATTACTTTGGTTTTGGAGGCATTGAGTACAAGGTGATTTGTTTTCATCCATTGTTCGGTGGTTGAGAATGCATCTTGAGTAAGCTTTAGCAATTTGGGGATGGAGGTAGCAGAGCTGATTATAGCTGAATCATCTGCGTATTGGATAATTTGAGTTGAAGGGATAGAGTTATGGAAATCGTTCATGAATATATTAAAAAGCAGGGGACCCAGTACAGATCCTTGGGGAACACCGGT
The DNA here is from genome assembly GCF_019279795.1 of Protopterus annectens. NCBI lineage: Eukaryota > Metazoa > Chordata > Ceratodontiformes > Protopteridae > Protopterus > Protopterus annectens. The sequence goes on along the minus strand of NC_056747.1, from coordinate 756,702,838 downwards.
TGGGGTGTTGATGAAAGGGGAGGTGGCTTTTTTCCATCTCACTGCCTGATATCCATTGGATAAGTAGCTAGTGAACCAGTACAGAGAAGAGGGTGACAAGTTAAGCTTGGAGAGTTTAGTTAGTAATAAATTGTGGGAGATAGTATCAAAGGCTTTAGAGAGGTCTAGTAGGAGGGTAGAGACAATGTGTCCTGTGTCCCGGGCTTTGTTCACAGCTTCCAGAAAGGAGAGTAGGGCAGTCATAGTACTGTGTCTTGGTCTGAAACCAGGTTGTGTTGGAGTTAGTAGGTTATTGTCTAACAGGTATGGTAGGAGTTGTAGGTGAATACACTTTTCTAAAAGTTTAGAGATAGGAGATAGAATAGCGATGGGACGGAAATTAGTAATATTGTTATTTATGCCTCCTTTGTGCAATGGAACAACAAAAGCCTTTTTCCAGATTTGGGGTACCGGGCTTTCTTGAATGGAACGGTTGATTAAGATGCTGATGGGGTAGGCAATGGCTTCAGCAGCTATACTGAGAAAGTAAGAAGGAATGTTATCAGGGGCATTAGAGCATGGTTTTAAATTCTGCAGTATTTTTTTTTTATGGTGGATGTGGCTATAGGTTTTAGTGAGAATGGTGGGGGGAGGGGGGAGAATTTGAGAATGTTGATGATGGAGTGGAGACAGGGGGATGAGCAGTGGTGAGGGGTGAAAAGTTGGTAGAGGAGGATTGGGGTGTAGTGGGAGGTATGGTGGGGTTTGAAGATGAAAAGGATGAGGTTAGTTTGGAGATAGAATCAATGAAGAAGGTGTTGAGCCAAGTCTATGTCAGGAGTGTTCGGGTCAGGGCTCGGGTTATCTGGTTTGTTGGGATTCAGGAGGGTAGACATACATTTCCAAAATTTTTGAGGGTTTGTTTTGCTGTTGTTTTGGATTATGGAGAAGTAATTTTGTCTATCGGAGATAAGTTTTTTTACTTTGTTTCTGAGTGTTTTGTATTCGTTATGGGCTACGGGGAGTCCTATGTTTCTGATATGATGTCCATGCCTTATCTCTAAGGTGCATAGTTACTAGTGTGTTTTTTGTTAGCCAAGGGGCAGTTTTGTTTTTTATTCGTTTTGTTTTTATGGGGGCTTGTTGCTCTAAGAGGTTTAGAAAAGTTGAGTTAAAGTGGGCGACAGCCTGTTCCAGGGGTAGAGTTTTTAGGGTGTACCAGTTGATTGCTTTTAGAGAGTTGGAAAAGTTAGTGGGGTTAAAGTTTGTTTGGCAGCGTGTAGTAATAAAAATTGTGAGTAAGATGTAGGGGTGAAGTTAGTCGGTGTGTGAATGTGGGCAAGTGGTCACCAAGGGAATCAGGCAGGGTGCCACTATGTGAGAAGTAGTGAGGGTGGGAGATTAATATCCAGTCTAGGATACTATCACTGGTGAGGTTTTTTGAGGGCAGAGTTATGGAGTTGATCAGTTGAAAAAAGTTGTAAAGATTAATGTTAAGTGGATTTGTGGGAGACTGTATTGCAGACCAATTAATATTCATGTCACCCATAAGTATAGTTTCATTGTTAATGTTATTGGAAAGCCAGGAAAGGATATCTTCTAGTGTAGAAATATTGTTGCCTGGGGGGATGTAGAGGGAGGCTATGGATATGTGTTTGTGTTTATTTACTTGAAGCAGAGCCAGGAGTAGTTCTGTATTATTGAATTGGGGAGTTGGTTTGTTGTAAGGGGTAACTGGTTAAGGAGGATAGGTATAGAAGGGCTACTCCACCTCCTTTTTTGTTTGTTCTATCTTTTCTGATTATAGAGTAGTTGGGTGGAATTATTTCTGAATCTTTTATATGAGGTTTTAACCAAGTTTCAGAGATGACCAAAATCAGATAAGGAACGCTGTGGCTTGTAAACGAAACCAAAAGTTCAGTAATCCACTAAGCACTGTTCACTCGACCATAAAGTAGATACTCCGGTTTAATATAACAGAACGTCCTTTAATCAGTGAGCGCTTTCACCCCAATAGGGCTTCATCAGACTGTACAAAGAGTAAGCAAATAGCACAGTCCTATATATCCAAGGTTAATTAACTAATTAAAATGTTAATTGTACATAATAAATAAGATTCCATCAATTGATATCACACAATATGAACAACTAATATATAGTACATGAACAAAATGCATCCAATAGCTAATATCATTATGTATATATAAACATATTCAAAATATATCTAAAAACATATTTAAAAACCTAATCTAAATAAATATACATTTCCTATCTAAGCAATGTATTAGCCTGTAATTAATACATAAGTCACTAGATGGTGCTAAAACATAGCAATAATACATTACATTCACATTCAACAAGCTTCTAAAAATGTTTCATGTATAAAACCATTAATCCATTGTCAAGTGTATATACAGTATACAAAACATGACTTACTAAAAGTCCTACCATCCTATAACTAAAATTATGATGATTAACTGAACTACAATAAAGCCTTTAATCTCCTTTTCTTCAGGAAAGGATGAAGGCTGACCTTGTCATTCAACCCTGGTGGAAAATCAGCTTTCCACCTTAAAATCCACCTAGTTTCGTTCTCCAAAGTCAGATTTTCTATATCACCTCCTCTAGGGTTACAATCAATGGTCTGAATTACTAAAAAACTAAAAGTATGTGATGGACCTCTGGCCTTACAATGTCTGGATAGGGCATTCCTATCATCTCCTATCCTAATACTATACAAATGCTCCCTCACCCTTTCTCTAAGTTGTCTGTTGGTTTTGCCAACGTAAAATGCGGTGCAGGAACCACATATGGCTAAATAAATCACATGTTCAGACCTACAGGTCGTACCAGTATAAAAATTATATACCTTATTCATCAGAGGTGGTTTGAACGTGGTGCTCGTATTAACATAGGCACACTGTTTACAACTGTTGCATGGAACAGTGTTGAATGCATGTCTCGTGTGTTTGAATTCAGAGTCTCTATGACATAAGATCCTTTTAAGGTTCAAACTATTCTTATAATAATATTTAGGTCTAGCCCCAACCAACCTACTGATGGATTCATCTACACCTAATACGTGCCAATGCTTCTCTATTATGGCTTTTATATCAAAGATGTCATTGGTATAAAATAGGGGTATATTGACATAAGAACACTTCAATTGTCCTACCTCCCTGTTCCCATTGCCTGTAAAATGGTCTATCGGATCAGAAAAGTATGGTCTGGCTCTGTCATTTCTCATGGTTGAAACCTCCACAACAGTATCATTAATAAATTCAACCTGATATTCCCTTTCCACTAATCTATCTGTTAGTGCCAACAACTCATTTCTATACCCGAGCTCTGAGGGATTTAATCTAGAGGCCCTCATAATCTGGCCCCTAACCACGTTGTCAAATACATGTTTAGGATGCATGCTACTCCTATGAAGGAGGGTATTCCTATAACATTCTTTCCTGTGTACTGATGTGTTCACTAGACCATTAGATAACTTCATAACGTTTACGTCCAAGTATGAGATGTGATCTCTAGAGTAGCAAATGGTAAATTTCAAATAGTCAGTGAGTCCATTTATCTGTTTCTCAAACTCCAATAAAGTGGCCTCATTACCTTCCCAAATCAGGAAAAGGTCATCAACGAAACGCTTATAAAAAACAGCATACTGTTTAAATAATTCTAGTGGGAACAATCTGTCTTTCTCCCATCCTGCCATAACTAAGTTGGCGTAGCTATTGGCACACGAAGTGCCCATAGCTACGCCATCATTTTGAATGTACATTTCTCCATTAAAAAAGAATATGTTATTCTCAAGAATGATCTCCAAAAATAAAGCCAGGAGTTCAATAAACTGAGCATCCATTTCAGTATGTTCTCTCAAATAATCTTGGATGCAAGCTATCCCTACATCATTCGGGATCACCGTGAATAAACTCTTAACATCAAGTGTCACCATAAAATATTCTTTCTCATTACCTAATCTCGAGAGAAACTCATATAGATCTAACAAGAAATGTTTGCTGTCTCTCAATATATATGGATTTTCGTTGACAACCTTCCTCAAGTGGTACTCCACAAACAGGGAAAAGGGTTCAGTCACCCACCCTCGTCCAGAGACAATAGGTCTCATGGGTGGGTTTTCCATGCTCTTGTGGACCTTGGGTAGGCCCTTAAGTATCGGAATGAATGGATGATTAACCTTAAGGAATTTATAAAAATCTTTCCTTATTAGGTTGCTTCTTAACAAGTCATCAATAGTGTCAAAAACTCTAAAAACTTTCATCATAACCTCATTTATATCTAATTTCGTGTAGGAGTTATCCATACTCAATAACAAATTCATACTACTCACATAATCATGTGTGTTCATTATTACAATAGGCCCTCCCTTATCCGCAGGAGTTATAATAATACTACTATCAGTCCTTAGTTCATTCAAAGCTCTCGTCTCACAAGCAGTTAGATTCTTTCTCCTGTTATATTTCTTACTCTCATGCTTAGTAGAATAATAAGTGTATAGGTCACTTTCAATCAACCGAGAGAATGTTTCCAAAACTGGGTTTAACTGGGGTATATATGTACTGACTTGTCTAAAAGTGTCCGTAGCCCTATCATTGTCATTGGATCCAAATTCCAGTTTCAACTGTACATTTCTGATAAACATCTTAGTATCAACTATGCTATTAGTAAGTTCACTACCCCTACTGGGTATAAAGGAAAGACCTTTATTGAGGACCTGTTCCTCATAGGCCGTCAATTCTCTGTTTGATAAATTAACGACTAAGGATTCCCTCCTTTTCCCCACATTTTCTTCAGCGTGGGTCCTGTTTGTTCTGTGCCTATTATTTTCCTTTTTTGCCTCCCCCTGCTCATGGAGCGAGACCTCCCTCTGAACCGGGGGGACTGTATAGGGAAAGGGACCTCCTGTCTAGGTGCTGTGGGGGTAGCATCCTTCCCATTACTAACAGGAGCATTTCTCTTTTTAACTATTGAGTCATTATTTATAGTGTTAAAAGAATTCACTAGACCTTTAACATTACTTGAACTATTATTCCCTACAGATCCTGTTTGCCTATTAGTCTGAATGACCATAGGATAAAGATTGACATTATTGTTACATTCAATTTGATTCACTTCTAGATTCACATTATCAGTATTAGGTGCATCATTAATCGTAACATCCTTATCAGGCAGTACATCAATATTATTAAAATCTCCAGTCATGTTACCAGTCACTGTTGTTTCATGTCTCACTGGCTCCCTCTGTCCTTTAGTATGGCTGCTAGTAGCAGCATGGGTGGTCACTGTCCTGGGCCAAGTGAAGACATGACCAAGTTTAAAATCGATACTGTCTCTCTCAATCTTTGTCTTTTTTTGGTTCAAAAGTCTTCTCTCATACAGCAACACATTGTCCATAAGTCTCTCCAAACCTAGTGTTTTCTTAGCAGTCTTGTATTTCACACCAATGTCATTATATTTCTCAGTCACTCTAGTCCTAAGTAATTCCTCCTCCGGACCATGATATTCTATTAATAATTTCATGTAGTTGAAACTCAACTCCATGTTTAACTTCTGCCATTTAAATAATAATTCTGGGAAGTTATTACCTGAGGTAGGCATCTTCAACACGCGCAGCCCTCTAGGTATAATCCGTTTAGTGAGACAAGCTTCAAAATGCTGCCGTTGCAGCTGCAACCTCTTCAACTTCAGGAAATCGTCCTCTAACGACTCCAGATCATCCGCTAGTGTAGTCAAGTCATCCACATCAACTCCTTCGGTTCCACGCTCTTCATTAGGCTCAAACATCAGTAAAACATTCTTGGTGCCAGCCACACAGTCCACAAACCTCCTTTCCGTATCTCTAAGCGTTTCCGGTGCATAAGCCAACTCGATGTCGTCACCTCCATGCATACAAGCCATGCCCTTCGTGTGAGATACTAAGTTTCAGAGATGGACAAAATGTCTGGTTTGCTATATGTAAGCCAGGCATGCAGATTAGGGATTTTGTTAACTATACTTTGGGCGTTTAAGGAGGTGAGTAGTATGGATTTATCCATTGGCGGGGATGAGGATGGGCCTGGGTTGGGGAGTATGTCTCCTAATAATAGAATAGAAGTCAGATATAGCATTATGTTGGGGAGGTACTTCGTTTGCTTAGAGACGGGGTTGAGTTTAGCTAGATTTAAGGTAGTTGTTGTAGGGTTCGGATAGTTGTGAGGAGTAATAAATTTATAAGAGAAGAAAAGATGGTGTTTTATGGGGTATAAGCATGGAGAGATTGGGAAGTGTGAATGTAAGACAGGTAGGTTAAGATGGTTAGTAGTATGAAAGGATGGAGTGTGGTTATAGTTAGTTGGCAGGGTCAGGTAGTAGATATAGGATAGGTTGAGGAACAGTACTAGATGAGTACAGAAGGATATGACTTTTGAGAGAATAGTGGGATAGGATATTGAGGGAAGGTATGCTGTGGGTGGCTAGTTTACTAGGTATGAGTGTTATAAATTTTGGGAGGAGACAGAGAGGGGAGGTATGGAAGAGTATTGGTGAAAAGAGGGGAGGAGTAAGAAGTGGGTGTGGAAGGGAGGGGGTTACTAATTGGTTGGGTAGGGTGATGGGTGTGGCTAAAGGGTGTAAATGTGGAGGTGCTGGGGGTGGGTGGAATTGGGGGCAGGGTAGGGGAGCGGAGTAGACCCAAGGGAAGGCTAAGGATGAACAAGAATCAATCTGTGGAGCACTAGTAGCTGAAGGTAAGTCCAGGGGACAGGGAATAGGTGGGATGGGGTGGGCCTAGAGTTGAGAGAGGGGAGTAGAATAAAGTTTATTACAGATCAAAGCAGATATCCAAATAAATAAGTAATTAAGAGATAGTGAAAATAAAGAAGTCATGAAACAGGAATTATGAGGAGAGGATGCCACCTAGTGGACAAATACTGTAGTACACCTGTGGCTCCACAAGGACAGATCCCTAGAGTGGGAGCTTAAGGGGGAGTCTTTTGTAGACTGCTGCAATTGTTCTTGTGGGGAGGGGGAGGATCAGAATAGACCAGAAAAGTGGTGGATAGCAGTAGTATGATGAAAAGGGCTGGCCCTGATTTCACAGATATGCAAGTCTACAGAAACAATACGAAAAGGCAGTAGTTACTCTGACTTGCTTGTTTTGCATACCTTTCTTATTGAAATAAAATAAGCCAATTTTACCAAGGAGTTATGTGGAAATTAGAAAGACAAGAATTTATAACAGAAAAGGTTTAGTAGAACTAGAGAAACAGCAGAGCATACAAATATAGTACAGCATCTAAAGACAGATTGCAGTTAGAAGTACAGAATGGGGGGGCAGCTAATGTTCTGAAACAATAAGAAAATCAGTAGGTACTTTGGACTTACTTGTTTTGCATACCTTTCTTTTGAAATAAACACTTGTAACCAGGAATATGTGGGATTTAGAAAGACTACAAGTTATAGGAGAAAGGGTTTAGTAATACTAGAAAAACAGCAGGGCTTTCAAATAGTTGAAACAGCTTGCAAAGGGAGACTGCTGTTAGAAAGTACAGTATGGTGAGGGGCAAACTAACGTCTGTGATGGAGTGCTTTATTTAAAAATAGAAATTAAACAAGGGCTAGCAATTAATTTTGTCTGGAGGATAAAACATACTTTTTGTATATTTTGAAAACAACACTCATTCCAAGGTTGCCTGGTTCTGTTAAAGAGCACTGCAGGCCAGTAGATCGAACTTGGCTTGGTGGGGATCCAGGGAAAGAAGAATTAAAAGGAGAAGCTTAGGTATGAGCACTCCATCCAAAGAGACAAGCAGCTACACCAAGAGGATTTTAAAATATCAGCTGCAAATACAGACAGCTTTTCTTGATTACCATACAAATTACATCCTTGAATTTCTGAGTCCCTTATTTTCTTTGCCAATGGTTCTAAATATAATGCAAATAAAGGTGAGAAAGGACACCCCTGCCTGGTTCCTCTGCTCAAGCAGAAATTATCAGACGGGAGCCCACCCATGTTAACTTTCACCTCCAATCCCTCATATATCCTCCTAATCAACCTTATAATTTTATCTGGGAATGCAAATGCTTCCATTGCCCTGCTCATAAAGTCCCAACTTACTCTGTCAAACGCTTTCTCTTCATCAAGACCCACCAACAGTAGTGGCATTTTCTTACATTCTGCTTCCCTCTGGATCATCAATGTTCTGTTAATGTTGTCAAATGTTTGCCTCCCTTCTAGAAAACTACACTGATCCACAGCTATCAATTTTGGCATCACTTTTGCCATTCTTTTAGCCATTACAAACAAACACTTTATAATCATGGTTTAGTATTGAAATGGGCCTACATGAAGCTGGATCCGATGCATCTTTACCCTCTTTAGGTATTATAGCTATCGCATCTTTCTTCCAGGATTTTGGTACTTCTCCTCTTAAAATACTGATAAACAAATCCTTCCAGATCTTTATCATTTTTTTTCTCTCCTAGCTTCTACACTTCCACGGTAATATGATCTATTCTTGGGGACTTGCCTGAAGATTGGTTGTACATCATCATTTTAATCTCCTCTCCTCCTAACCTGTTAGTATCTGAGCCTCATCTACCTCTCACCTTGGCATATTTAATTCTTCCATAAACATTTCCATTTGTACCTTTTCTTGATTTCCATATTTTTCTCCTTTATACAGCCTTTCACAGAATTTCTAACACTTGTATAGGATCTCTTATTTTCTTCCTTGTTATAGGCTCCCAAAGCTTGGCGACAACCCTTTCTACTTTCTGCTGCCTAAGTCATACTAAATATTTTTGTGTTTTACAGTTATCAAAAAACAATTGCTTAACAGCTATATTTCTAAACTCATGCATATTATGGAGATAATCCCTTATTTTCTGTTCAGCATTCTGCATTCCTGCTCCTCTTGTTCTGGGGTGTTCCCCCTTTTTGCAATACTTTTAACATCTGTCAGTCCCGCTAAATAATTCTTGTTACTTCTTGGCCGCATCTCCCTTTATTTCTACCTTATTTTTAAACTCCACTTTAATTTTATCCCATTCCCTAGCTATATTTTCAGAAGAAATTACTATCTTCTCTAATAGCTCCTGAATAATTGCCACTACACTTTGCTTAAATTCCTTTCTTTTTAACAGATATGCGAAAAAGTGCCAGTGTCTCATTTTTATTTCATTATCCTGCATTATTTTTATTATTGGTGTAGGATCTGAAATAGTTTTGTGTGCATATCAAGAGCTTCAATTAAATACACATGTTCCTGTGAAATGCAAATTCTGTTTAGCCTAGCCCAGTTTTGGTACCTTGCAGAATAATATGTAAATTCACTCTGAACTTCTACTACTGAATTCATCTTCCATGCCAAATATTTTCATAAATATCTTCAAAAATCCTACCCTCCTTTGTTATATTTTCCCTTCTGGGCCTCCCAGACACGTCTTCACTGTTGCAGATCAAATTCCAGTCCCCAACTGTAAGTAATACTTTTTGCTGAAAGTTGATTTCTTCTCCCAGAATTGTCTTAAGCTCCATAACAATTTTTGGTGGAATATAAATGACACACCAGTGTAATCCTCCTCCCTTGCCAGCAGGCACTTAGTACTACAAATCTACCATTATCATCATTTTTATCCTCTTCTATCACTACTGGAGCTCCTCTTGCAATTAATGTAAGTAACTCCTCTTTTCCGTTGCCCCAGGTATTCCACGAATAACCATCCTGAAATCCTTTATCAAATTCACACGTTCAGTTCTAAGTGCATCTCCTTTAGCATAGCTATTTGCACTCTATATTTGTTAATATAGTTCACTACTCTTTCTTTTTTGTATTTATCTGCTAGACTATTGACATTTAAAGACATTACAGAAAGCATCATTGTCTTGAAAAGTTATTACTCCTACCTTTTATGCATAACAGCTTTTTTTGTTAAATGTCTAGTTCTAGTTTTTGTGTTACGTGCATATACTGTTTAGCAAGTTAATCTTTTATACAGTTGTTTCTGGTCATCTCCATATGAGCCTATGTCACATCTTACAAAACTTTTTTGTTTTATTGAAACCCCCAAACAAAAAAAAAAACCAACATCCGCCTACAACCCAATAACTTACGACACAAAACTATGTACATTTTCAAATACTGAAGTTTTACTCTCCTAATAAGAATAGTTGTGTAAAATCTTACCATAACCATAAATGCCCTTCTCTTCCATGCTGCAGTATTCTAAACATAAGGGATCCTCCGCCTGAGGCAACCTGAACGTCCGGTCCACATAAAAAAGCTTAGTCTAGCTGCTGTATGGTGTGTGGGATGTCACATGCAGGTACCATAAACAGTGGGCAATAAATGTCATGTCTGCACGCACAGACCTTAGAAAGTACAGTTGTGTACACTTACCATAAATGTAGATGTTCAAGTGTATTTACTGTTGCAGTCATTACAGTTGGGTAATCTGCTGGCAGGTTGCCCTCAGTTGGCTTGAATTCCAAAGTCTTGGGTCCTGCGTCGGTTGCTGTCTCCTCTTCCATGATGTCAGGTCGTCAGGGGTATGAAACAAGCAGCCAACGCCATTTTCTTTAGTTTTTCTTGCCCCAGATGTCAGGTGCTCCCAAAAAGGTAGCAAAAATATATATAAATAAACTATATATACATGCATCGATACAAACTATACCTTCATCTACAAGCAAATATACCACATAGGTTGTAGAAGATAGAGAAGGAAAGAAACTCCAAAATGAAGCGGGATGGCTGGCGGGTAACCTGGACTGCAACAGTGAATACACTCTATATTTATGGTAAGTGTACACAACTGTACTACGTTCTTCCTGTTTCACTGTTGCAGTCTTTACATTTGGGTAGAATCCCAAAGCTATGGATGGGAGGCTGGAACTAAACAGCATTAGGTGTGGTTATAAGGCCCTGCAGAACTGCAGTGGCAAAGCCTGCCCTGGACTTAAGGGTAGAGAGGCAAATGATAATGCTTTGTAAAGGTGTGAACAGAACTCCAAGTAGCAGCCTCTAGAATGTCTTTGGCTGGTACTCCTCTGAGAAAGGCTGCTGAAGTAGCTGCAGCTCTGGTGGAATGAGACTTAATGCCCATGGGCACAGGTTTGCCATGGTGCAAGTAGCAGAAACGAATGCAGTGGCTTATCCACTTTGAAATAGTCGGCTTTGAAATAGCCTTTCCTTCTGATCCTGCAGCATATGTCACTAGTAATTGCTCAGTTTTTCTTAGAGCTTTAGTCCTGCTCAAGTAGAATCTTAGCTGTCTGTGTATGTCCAAGGAATGCAGAATTCTCTCTCCCTTGTTCTGCAGATTTGGATAAAAGGTTGGCTAATGAATAGTTTGGTTAAGAGCCACACTGGAAACCATCTTAGGCATAAATGAGGGATTCGTCCTCAGACACACCCTGTCTAGGTAAAATATGATAAAAGGCTCCACAGCCATGAGGGCCTGTAGCTCTGAAACTCTTCTTGCTGAAGCAATTGCTAGGAGCAGAGCAGTTTTCCATGATAAGAACTTTATATCAGCAGTAGCAGCTGGTTCAAATACAGGCAGGGTGAGCTTTTCCAACACATAATTAAGGTCCCATGCAAGTATTGGTGATCTTCTAGGAGGCCTTACATCTTTGGCTCCTCTAAGATACTGCTTTAGTAAAGGATGAGAAAAGATTGGTGGCTCTGTATTGTAATGAGCCGAAATGGCAGAGGCATGGATTTTAATTGATGAGAAAGATAGGCCGTTGTCATGCATCTCAGTCAAGTATTGTAATATCCAAGGAATATTTGGTTATGCTGCATCAGTTCCTTGTGCTTGATTCCAAGCACAGAATCTCTTCCATTTATCAGCATAAGATTTTCTAGTACTAGGCCTTCTGGCTTCCAAAATGACATCCATCACAGCTTTACTGAGAGGTGTTGTTTGTATAACTACATGATCAGCCATGCTGCCAGGTTCAGTGTCCGGAGTTGATTGCACAGGATCTGATTGTTTTGCTGGGACAGTAGTTGAGGTCTTTGAGGTAAGGTCCAAGCTGGGTATTGAGACAAGTTCCTTAGGATTTGGTATCAGTATTGGCGGGGCCAGTCCAGGGCAATTAGTATCATCTTTGGTTTCTCTTGTCTGACTTTAAGTAGACCCTGGGAAGAAGAGGCAGAGGAGGAAAGGCGTAAACTGATAGGATAGGGCATCCACTTTCCATGCTTGTCTGTGATAAGTCCTTGTGCAGAATCTTTTCAATTGATAATTTTGAGGAGAGGCAAATAGATCTATGTCCGGGATCCCCCATTTCTTTGTTATCATGCTGAAGACTTGTGGATCTAGTTTCCACTCGTGAGGGTCCATAAGGTTTCTGCTTAAATCGTCTGCCAGAGTATTTTGTTTTCCTGGCAGGAATTGAGCTTGAAGATGTATTTGATAAGTCAAAGTTGTGTCCCACAGTGCCATGGCTAATCTGCAAAGGGGGTATGAGTGCGTGCCTCCCTGCTTGTTTATATACCACATGACAGTGGTGCTGTCCGTCTTTATCAGTAGTTGTCCTGGATGAAGTAAGTCCTTGAAGGCTGTCAGGGCATTTTGAACAGCTAGCATCTCTTTTTGGTTGATATGTAGATGCATTTGTTTTGGGGTCCATATGCCCTGAATGCATCTTCCCGCAATGTGGACCCTCCATGCATAATCTGATGCGTCTGTTGTTAAGGTTTGGCTGGCAGGGGGTAGAGTGAAGTCCCGTCCCATGTTTGGGTGACATGCCTTTTTCCACCATAGAAACTCCTGTTGTAGGCAGGGAATGAGAGAAATCATTGTTTCCAGACTGTGACAATGTTGATGCCATAAACTTTTTATGTACCACTGAAGTTTCCTCATATGCAGTCTTGTATATGGAACCAGTAGGATGCAGGATGCCATGAAGCCCAAAGCCTGCAGAGTTTGTCTTGCACATAACTGGGTTTTTGTTGCCATCAGTTTGAAGAAAGTAGTCAGTTGCCTTTGTTTGTCTGGTGTGAGGTAAGCCATGTGGGCAGTTGTATTCAAGCTTGCACCCAGGAATGTTATCTTTTGAGAGGGTACCAGTTATTTATTTTCATTTATTGCGTACCCTAGGCATGTTAGAAGCCTTTTCACAAATGCCAGGTGTTGAAGAAGAATGTCTTTGTTCTCTGCTTGAATGAGACAGTCGTCCAAGTAAGGATATATTTGTATACTTCTTTGTCTACAAAAAGCAATTACTGGTGCCAGGCACTTTGTAAAGACCCTGGGCGCAATAGATAAGCCAAAAGGCAGTGCAGAGAATTGGTGATGCATTAAACCAGCCTTGAATCGGAGGTATCTTCTGCACAAGTCCCTTATTGGGACATGCAGGTATGCCTCTTTTAGGTCTAACGTCACCAGCCAAGCATTCTTGCCCAGCATGGGCAGAAGCTGCTGCAAAGTCAGCATTTTGAATTTTAGTATGTCCAGGTATGTGTTTAAAATTGATAAATCCAGTACTGGCCGCAAGGCCTTGTCCTTTCTGGGCACCATTAACAGTCTTGAGTAAAAACCTTGTCCTTTTTCCTGTTCTGGTACTGGCTGAACGGCCCGCATATCCATGAGAGACTTAACCTGTTTCTGTGCCTCTGCCCATTGATTTTTTGGCAGATCCGGCCAACCGTTTGCCATTGGCAGAGTATGGAAATGGAATCTGTATCCCTGTGATACTATGTTTAGCACCCACTTGTCCTGGGTTATTAACTGCCAATTTTGAGCAAAAAGTGCTAATTTTCCCCCTAAGGGTGCTGCCAAAAGGTAAGTGCTTGGTGAAGGCAGAGGGAAGTCATTGGGACTGTTTTCTGTAGGGTTGCGGTTTATCTCCTCCAGATTTGGAGGTAGAAGCACCCCATTGCTTTGACCTGTAAGAATCTTGTGCCTGGTATCTGGAACCCTTAGGGCGTCTGGATTTGCCCCTTTGAGCTCTGTCTGACACAGGAAAGGACCAATTTTTCTGTAGGCCAGTTTCTACTGAATCTCGGTGGCTGCACTTGTAAGAAGTCTTTCACTGTTTGCAAAGACTTCGCTTTGTCTTCCATTTTCTTTAAAAACCTCTTCTGCCTTAATACCAAACAGAGTATCATGCTGTAAAGGTGCATCCAGTAATTTAGCTTTAACATGATCAGGCAAATTTTGCTCTTTTAGCCAGGCATGCCTCCTAATCACAGATCCAGTAACTGCGGCTCTGCAGGAGGCCTCTAAGGAATCAAAACCACATTGCAAAAGTATGCTTTCCAACTTGTTCAGCTGCATGCAATAATTCCTGCAATTCTTTATTTTCTGCACATTCAGAAATCATCATCATTTTCTGTTTCAGCAATCCCATAACATGTTGTTGATACCTGAGCATATGAAACTGGCAGTTTAAGGCCCTAATTACCAAGGTTGCAGATGTATAAACCTTCTTTCCCCATCTATCCAGTGCCCTTGAATCTCTGTCAGAGGGGGTAGGATTTTTTGCTGTTGAGGCCTTAACTCCCTTTGGACCCTGTGAAATAGTTTCAGGATCAGCAGCAGGGTTTCTAAATAAAAATTTGTGAGAGTCAGGGACTCTGTAATATCTGTCAGGCTTGCTGGGAGCCGGAGGTAAGGAGTCAAGGGTCAAACTTGACTCAAAACACATCATCCACAATGTCTAAAACAAGGGATATGGCTAAAGGCCTGTGCTGAGGGAGAAGGAAATCCCTGAGGCTCTTTTTTGATTCTGAGAAATCTTGACTCTCCCAGTGAAAATGCACCCTCAAAGTATGCAAGGTTTCTCCAAATGAATAATCCCTCAGGAGGTGATGCAGAAGGGATAGACTCCTCTGCATCAGAATCCTCATAGGGAGGTATAGATAATTCCTGATCAGAAGAAGAATCAGAAGAAATAGAAACCTGATCTGAAGATTCATACCCAGTGTCTTGCCTAGGCCTCTTATCAGGAAGGGGATGGGACCCCCTGATCAAGGTAATAAGGTCTTCAGCCATTTTGATCATCTGTTTTTTAGGCATAGCGGCCTGTGCATGTGGCTCATGCTTAGGTTTTTTAGCTTTAGAAGTTGCTTTTGTCTTTGGTTTTGCAGCTGTCGTCGGTTTGATGTAAAAATGTTGAGGCCTGAATACACCCTCAGAAGCCGGTGCCTGCTCAGTGGCTCCGGGCCCATCCGAGAGTGATACATCCGTGGATCCAATACTTTGAGTATCTCGCAGCGTGCCAGACTCCACATGGGTTTCGGTAGGGGCCTGTGACTCGAAATAAGCAGGTATCAGGGGCTGCAAAAGCACCTCACTGAGTACCGGCGACTGGCTTAGGAGAAGCTTCGTCGTCGGTTTTGGACCTAGACCGTCTGTCTCTGTCCTTTTCTTTGCGTTTTTTATCTACTCCGGTAGTCAGATTGCTATCCGACGACATTTCAGGGTAGTTAAATCTGTTTCCAAAATACTATGAGGCAAAAATATACCAACGCTTAATAGTGCGTTGGTTAAATCTAGCACAAAACCGACAGCCAGGCACGTTGTGATCAGGGCCTAGGCAAGGAATACAGTATAAATGGAAATCCTTATGAGGTATTTGCTTCCCACAAGTAATACAATTATTAACTTTTTCTGACATCAGTAAAAAGCAAGAAAAAAGCTTCCCCAATGGGGTACTTTGCTTTAGTGAAGACTTTGGTTCTGAAACTCAAACGCAAATATTTCAGGAGTTGGCCGACCGGCACTTGCGAAATGCTTCTGCTTTGGGCACTGCGCAGCAAGAAACACTGAAGAAAATGGAGTCAGCTGCTTGTTTTATACCCCTGACGACCTGACGTCATGGAAGAGGAGACAGCAACTGACGCAGGACCCAAGACTTTGGAATTCAGGCCGACTGAGGGCAACCTGCCAGCAGATTACCCAAATGTAATGACTGCAACAGTGAAACACTAAGTACATCTGAATGCCCCTGTCAGACAGTAGTCTAAAGGAAGCTGATAAGGATGCCATCCAGACAGGGAAAGATAACTGGATATAAAGGAGAAGAGGAGGTAGATTGTCTTAGTGGGGATAGGAATACTGCAACATGAAAGAGGAGGACATCTATGGTTATGGTAAGATTTTACACAATTATTCTATGTTCTTCTATTCTCATGTTGCAGTATTCTAAACATGAGGGAGAGTACCAAAGCTCAGCATGTGCTATGGGTGATGGAAGACGAAGAAGAACCTTCTATGAAACCATGTAGGATGGCTTTTGCAAAGCCTGCCCTAGACTTGGAGATGGAGTCTAGCTTGTAATGTTTAGTGAAAGTGTGGACTGAAGACCATGTGCCTGCCTCTAGGATAGTGGCAGTATCAAAGCCTTTGAAAAGAGACCCTGAGGAGGCCACAGCCCTAGTAGAGTGGGGCCTCACAGCGCAGGGAAGGTGTTTGAAATGGAAAGAGTTGCAGAAAGTAATATTGTTGGAAATCCAGGAAGAAACTGTTTGGAGACAACTTTCCCTAGGGCCCTGGTGTGAAAGGATACAAACAACTGGTTAGTCTTTCTGTAAAATCTAAGTTGCCTGTGAACATCAAGGGAATGGAGCAGTTTGTCATTCTGTGGAGAAGGAAAGAAAATGGGCAGGTGGATGGACTGATTAAGCAAAAGTTCACTGACCACTTTAGGCATGAAGGATGGGTTTGTGCGAAGAGAGACCCTATCCTTATGAAATATCAGATATGGTGGGTTAGCCATGAGTGTCTGTAGCTCTGAACCCCTCCTAGCCAAAGTCAGTGCTACTAGAAGCACCATTTTCCAAGTGCACATCTTTAGAGAGTCTGATGTTGCTGAATAAAAGGTGCAGTGGTGAGTTTTTCAATAATGTAATTCAGGTACCAAAGACAGGGAAATGGGTTTTCTTGGTGGCCAGAAATGGAGCACACCCTCTTAAGAAAAAGCTTTACCTCTAATCTGGATAACAAAGGCAGATTGAGAGGTAGGCAAGTAGAAATAGTTGATAAATGGACTTTCACTGAGGAATATGAAAGTTCTTTCTTAAGTAGCTTACACAAGTAAGACAAAACTAGTGGAACATCGGCCTGAAAAGGAGCTAGTTGCTTGTGAAGACACCAATTGAAGAACCTTTTCCATTTAGATAGGGAGGATCTCCTGGTAGTAGATTTCCTAGCCTCCTGCAGGACCGAAAGCACATCCTCTGATTAAAGGTGTCTAAAAGGGATCAGAAGTTTATCACCCACAGGGTCAGTTTGAGGGTTTGTAGGTGTGGGTGGATGAGAGATCTCTTCTGTTGTGTAATGAAGTCCACCTTGTGAGATATCCTGTGGTGATTGGCCTTGGCTAGTGAAAAAAGAAGGGGGAACCATTACTGCCTTGGCCAAAAGGGGGTCACCAGCATGATTTTAGGATTGTCCTGTTGAATCTTCAGCAGGACTCTCTGAATGAGAGGGAAAGAGGGAATGCATAAAGAAACATTCTTCCAGGAAATCGAGAATGCGTCCACCCTCCATGCCGGAGGAGAGGGAGTCCGTGTGCAGAACAGCTGTAGTTGCCTGTTCTGAGGGGAGGAATACATATCTATACGAGGAGTACCCCACCAGTGGACTAGATCTAGAAACACATCCTTGTGCAACATTCATTTGTGGTTCATAGATACTGACCTGCTGAGAGCATCTGTCTTTACATTGTTTTGTGATGGAATATAAATTGCCTGCAGCGTTACCTTGGAGAGGGTGGCCATTTCCCAAGCTTGAATAGCCAGCCTGCAAAGTAAGTAGGACTTTCTTCCCCCTTGTTTGTTGATGTACCAGAGGACTGTGGTGTTGTCTGTGAAGAGTTTTAGAGGTCCTGGGTGTATGAAAGGGAGGAATGTTTTTAGGGCTAGGATAAAGGCAGCATGTCCCTGATGTTTATGTGTTTTTCCTTTGATGGTGGTCCCAGTGTCCCTGAACCTTCAGACAATTAATAGTTGCTCCCCACCCCAGGTCTGATGGCATCTGTGTACATCTGCAGAGCTGCAGGGAGAGGTTCTAGAGTAATCCTGGGTTCAGGTGAACTTGCTGGATCCACCAACAGATCTCTTTCTTGGGACATGGAAGGAAGGGAACTTGAAATTCTAACGGGTGAGCATGTTGGGACCAAACGTTCTTCAGGTACCACTGAAACTTTCTCATGTGTAATCTGGCTAGGGGCAGCATTGGAAGTCTGGCTGCCATGAACCCCAAGAGACACAGGAAAGTACAGCTGTGTAAACTTAACATAAATGTAGAAGTTCAAGTGTATTCACTGTTGCAGTCATCACATTTGGGATATCTGCTTGTAGTAGCCCTCAGTTGGCCTGATTATCAAAGTCTTGGGTCCTGTGTCGGTTGCTGTTTCATCTTCCATGACATCAGATATCAGGGGTATAAAGCATGCAGCCGACGCTATTACATCAGTGTTTCTTCCCCAGATGTCAGGTGCACCCCTAATGGGAAGCAATTAAATACATATATATATATATATATATATATATATACATACATACATATATATATATATATATATATATATATATATATATATATATATATGTATAAGGTTACACCTCCAATAAAAAAGCAAATACACCAAAAAGCTTTTAAGCATAGTAAAGGAGAATAAAGGTACAGCGAAAAGAAGTCAGGGGGCTGGAGGGAGGGTAACCAGGACTGCAACAGTGACTACATAAGAACATCTACATTTATGGTAAGTGTACACAACTGTCCTATGTTCTTCATGTTTCACTGTTGCAGTCATCACATTTGGGTAGATTCCCAAAGCTAAGGATGGGAGGAGGCATTTGAATAGCATTAGGACCAGCTATAAGGCCCTGCAAGACTGCAGTGGCAAAGCCAGCTCTGGATTTAGAGAACATTGGTAAATGGTAATGCTTGGTGAAAGTATGTACAGAACTCCAGGTAGCAGCTTCTAGGATGTCCCTGGTAGGTACACCTCTGAGAAAGGCTGTAGGGGTAGATGAAGCCCTGGATGAATGGGGTCTAATCCCCTGTGGGATAGGTTGTCCATGGTGCTTATAGCAGAAATGAATGCAATGGCCGATCTATTTAGAAATAGTTTGCTTTGAAATAGCCTTCCCCTCTGCCCCTGCAGCAAATGCCACCAGCAGTTGTTCAGATTTCCTTTGAGGTTTAGTCCTGTCCAAGTAAAATATAAGTTGTCTGTGCACATCTAAGGAGTGCAGGATCCTTTCTCCCCTTTGTTCTGTGGATTAGAAAAGAAGGTTGGCAAATGAATGGACTGATTAAGAGCCACACTGGATACCACCTTGGGTATGGAGGAGGGACTGGTCCTGAGGGACACCCTGTCTGCATGAAAGATGATCAAAAGCTTCACTGCCATAAGGGCCTGTAGCTCAGATACCCTTCTTGCTGAAGTAATTGTTAAAGGAAGGCTGTTTTCCAAGAAATAAATTTTAACTCTGCACTTGCAGCTGGCTCAAAAGGAGGAAGAGTGAGTTTTTTCAATACAAAGTTATGGTCCCAGGCTGGAGTTGGGGCTCTCCTGGGGGGTCCTAAGTTTTTGGCCCCTCTGAGGAACTGCTTGAGCAATGGATGAGAGAAGAGGGGTGGTTCTGTGTTGTAATGAGATGAAATGGCTGAGGCGTGAATTTTGAAGGAGGAAAAAGAAAGACCCTTGTGAAGCATCTCAGTTAAGTATTGAAGAATCTGAGGTATACTGTGTGCTGCTGTGCCCATCCCTTGAGTTCGGTTCAAGGCACATAATCTTTTCCATTTTTCAGCATAAGATTTTCTGGGTCTATCAGAACATCGAAGTTTCAGAACTTCGAATGTTCTAATATCGACTCCTATTCAGCGAATGCTGAAAACATCAAACATACAGAACAGCAAATTTTTTCCTAGGGAAATAATTTGCTGTTCTAAAACACATACACACAACACAAGCACAACAAACAAACAGCAATCCACACATATACACCTAAAATCTTACATCTAACCCTACACTAAACTGTACATACACCACTATCTACCCACTTACCTTAACCCAAACCGTAACCCTAAGGTCCATCACTATCGCACAAACACCTCACCCGCGCCTTAACTCACCTACCCCACCCCTTACCTTCACGTGCACACATTCGCACACTTACCTGACCCACGCCCTAACCCCAACTCTGCTAACCCGCCCTAACCCTCACGTCCACACAATTGCACACTTACCTGAACCAGACCCGTAACTTTCCTCCACAGTGCTGAAAATAGCGAAGCGACAGGAACGGACAACCGAACTCTTTCCCTAGGAAAGAATTTGATTTTCTGTCACTTCGCTATTTTCAGCTTTCGCTGAAAAGGGGTCGATATTAGAACATTTGAAGTTCTGAAACTTTGATGTTCTAATATAGACCCAATTTTCTAGTACTAGGCCTCCTTGCCTCCAAAATGACATCCAACACTTGCTTACTGAGGGGTGGTAATGGAGAGATTAGGAAATTAGCCAGGTTGCCAGGGTCAGGGTTTGAAGCTGAGGGCGCAGACTCTGGCTCTCCTGCTGTGACAGCAGGGTAGGGGTCTGAGGCAGGTGCCATGGAGCCAGCAGTGACAAACTGCACAAGAGGGGGTACCCAGTGTTGGTGTGGCCAGTCTGGTGCAATCAGTATCGTCCTTGGTTTGTCCTGTTTGATCTTTAGTAGCACTTTGGAGAGGAGGGGCAGAGGAGGAAAGGCATAAACTGATAGATTTTACCAGCTGAAGGACAGAGCATCCACTTTCCAAGCTTGTTTGTCGGGAGTCCTTGTGCAGAATTTGTCCAATTGGTAGTTCTGGGGGGAGGCAAACATGTCTATATCTGGGCTCCCCCATTTGTTTATCAACATGTTGAAAATCTTTGGTTCCAGTTTCCACTAGTGTGGGTCCATGAGATTTCTGCTTAGTTCGTCTGCCAGTGTATTTAGTTTTCCTGGCAGGAATTGAGCTTGTAGATGCACTTGGTAGCTCAAGGCTGTGTTCTATAGAGACATGGCTAGTCTGCAGAGGGGGTAGGAATGGGTACCCCCCTGCATGTTTATGTACCACATAACAGTGGTGTTGTCCATCCTTATCATTAATTGTCCTGGAAGAATGTGGTCCTTGAAGGCTGTCAGGGCATTCTGTACAGCTAGCATTTCGTTTTGATTGATATGCAGGTACATTTGACATGGGTTCCATTTGCCCTGAATGCACTTCCCTGGCAGGTGAGTCCCCCATGCATAGTCTGATGCATCTGTTAGGGTTTGGGCGGCAGGGGGTAGAGTGAATGGTAGCCCCTTGTTTAGATGGCAGGCCTCTACCCACCAAAGGAACTCTAACTGTAGGCAAGGTATGATAGGGATCATTGCTTCTAGTTCCTGAGAATGTTGACACCATAGGCTTTTTAGATACCATTATAGTTTCCTCATATGCAGTCTTGCATATGGAATTAGTAGAATGCAGGAGGCCGTGAACCCCAAGGCTTGCAGTATTTGCCTTGCAGATAGCAGAGTTTTTGTGGCCATTAGTTTGAAGTAAGTTGTCAAATGTATTTGTTTCTCTGGCGTGAGGAAAGCCATCTGGGAATTTGTGTTCAAGCTTGCTCCCATGAATATAATTTGCTGACAGGGTACCAGATGTGATTTCTTTTCGTTTATGGTGTACCCCAGACAAGTTAGCACCTTTTGTATAAATGCCAGATGATTCAAAAGTATGTCCTGACTTTCTGCCTGAATTAGACAATCGTCCAGGTATGGATATATTTCAATATTTCTTTGCCTGCAAAATGCAATCACTGGAGCTAGGCACTTTGTGAATACCCTGGGCGCAGTAGAGAAGCCAAAGGGCAGTGCAGGGAACTGATAGTGCGTGTAGCCTGTTTAGAAGCGTAGGTATCTTCTACGAAATTCCCTGATTGGGATGTGCAGGTAGGCTTCTTTTAATCCAGCGTTGCCAACCAGGCATCTTTGCCTAGCATAGGAAGTAACTGGTGAAGAGTTAGCATCTTGAATTTTGGAATCACCAAAAAGGTGTTTAATATGGAAAGGTCCAGGATAGGTTGCCAAGAGTTGTCTTGTCTGGCTACCAGGAAAAGTCTTGAGTAGAAACCTTGTCCCTTTTCCTCCTCAGGTACAGTTTGAATAGCCTTTATGCTTGAGAGAGAGAGTACTTGCTTTTGAGCCTCTGCCCACTGATTTGGGGCAAGATCTGGCCAACCATTTGGGGTTGGTAAAGTACAGTTGTGTACACTTACCATAAATGTAGATGTTCCGAGTGTATTCACTGCTGCAGTCACTACATTTGGATTATCTGCTTGCAGTAGCCCTTAGTCGGCCTGATTAACAAAGTCTTGGGTCCTACTTCCGTTGCTGTCTCTGCTTCCATGACGTCAGGTCATCAGGAGTATAAAACATGCAGCCGACGTTATTGCATCAGTTTTTCTTGCCCAGATGTCAGCTGCCCCCCTAATGGGAAGCAATTAAATCTATAAATATACAAGGTTATACCTCAAACAAAAAAGCAAATACACCAAAACGTTAAGCACTGAAAGGGAGAGAAGAGATATAGCCAAAAAAAGTCAGGGGACTGGAGGGAGGGTAACCAGGACTGCAACAGTGAATACACTCGAACATCTACCTTTATGGTAAGTGTACACAACTGTCCTATGTTCTTTGTGTTTCATTGTTGCAGTCATCACATTTGGGTAGATTCCCAAAGCTAAGGATGGGAGGAGGAATTTAGCTAGCATTAGGACCAGCTATAAGGCCCTGCAAAACTGCAGTGACAAAGCCAGCTCTGGATTTAGAGAAAATTGGCAAATGGTAATGCTTGGTGAAAGTATGTACAGAACTCCAGGTAGCAGCTTCTAAGATGTCCTTGGTAGGTACGCCTCTGAGAAAGGCTGTAGAAATAGATGCAGCCCTGGTTGAATGGGGTCTGATCCCCTGTGGGATATGTTTTCCATGGTGCTTATAGCAGAAATGAATGCAATGGCCTATCCATTTGGAAATGTTTTGCTTTGAAATAGCCTTCATCTCTGTCCCTGCAGCAATTGCCACCAGCAGTTGTTCAGATTTCCTTTGAGGTTTAGTCCTGTCCAAGTAGAATCTAAGTTGTCTGTGCACATCTAAGGAGTGCAGTACCCGTTCTCCTTTTTTCTGTGGATTAGGAAAGAAAGTTGGCAAATGAATGGAGTGATTAAAGGCCACACTGCATACCACCTTTGGCATGAAAGAGGGATTGGTCCAGAGGGACACCATGTCCGCATGAAAGATGATGAAAGGCTCCACTGTCATAAGGTCCTGTAATTCAAATACTCTTCTTGCTGAAGTGATGGCTAAAAAGGGAAGCTGTTTTCCAAGAAAGGAATTTTAAATCTGCAGTAGCAGCTGGCTCGAAAGGAGGAAGGGTGAGTTTCTCCAATGCAAAGTTAAGATCCCAGGCTGGAGTTGGAGCTCTTCTGGGTGGTCTTAAATTTTTTGGCCACTCTGAGGAACTGCTTGAGCAGTGGAAGAGGGAAGGTTCTGTGCTATAATGAGGTGAAATGGCCGAGACATTAATTTTTATTGCGGAAAAAGGCCATTGTGAAGCATCTCAGTTAAGTATTGTAAAATCTGAGGTAAAGTGGGCACTGCTGTGCTCATCCCTTAAGAATGGTTCCAGGCACAGAATCTTTTCCATTTTTCAGCATAAGATTTTCTAGAACTAGGCCCCCTTGCCTCTAAAATGACATCCATCACTGGTTTACTGAGGGATGGTAAAGGAGAGCTTATGTAATTAGGCAGGCTGCTAGGTTTAGTGTTTGAAGCTGAGGGTACGGAATCTGGTTCTCCTGCTGAGACAGCATGATAGGAGTCTGAGGCAGGTGCCATGGGGCCAACAGTGACACACTGCGCAGGAGGGGGTACCAGTGTTGGCGTGGCCAGGCTGGTGCAATCAAAATCATCCTTGGTTTGTCTTGTTTGATCTTTAGTAGTACTTTGGAGAGCAGAGGCAGAGGAAGAAAGGCATAATACTGATAGGTTTTTCCATCTGAAGGACAGAGCATCCACCTTCCAAGCTTGTCTGTGGGGAGTCTTTGCGCAAAAATATTCCAATTGATAGTTCTGGGGGGAGACAAACAGGTCTATATCTGGGCTCACCCATTTGCTTGTCAACATGTTGAAAATCCTTGGTTCCAGTTTCCACTCGTGTGGGTCCATGAGGTTTCTGCTTAGTCCGTCTGCCAGTGTATTTATTTTTCCTGGCAAGAATTGAGCTTGTAGATGCACTTGGTAGCTCAAGGCTGTGTTACACAATACCATGGCTAGTCTGCAGAGGGTAAGAATGTGTACCCCCCCTGCTTGTTTATGTACCACATAACAGTGGTGTTGTCTGTCTTTATCATTAATTGCCCTGGAAGAATGCGGTCCTTGAAGGCTGTCAGAGCATTCTGTACAGCTAACATTTCTTTATGATTGATGTGAAGGTGCATTTGAAATGGGTTCCATTTGCCATGAATGCACTTCCCTGCCAGGTGCACCCGCATGCATAGTCTGATGCATCTATTGTTAAGGTTTTGTCGGCAGGGGTTAGTATGAATGGTAGCCCCTTGTTTTGGTGGCATGCTTCTGCCCACCAAAGGAACTCTAGGCATAGACAAGGAATGATGGAAATCATTGCTTCTAGATCTTGAGAATGTTGACACCATAGGCTTTTTAGATAGCATTGCAGTTTCCTCATATGAGGTCTTGCATATGGAATTAGAAGAATGCAGGAGGCCATGAACCCCAAGGTTTGTAGTATTTGCCTTGCAGATAGTAGGTTGTCAAGTGAATTTGTTTCTCAGGCGTGAGGAAAGCCATCTGGGAAGTTGTATTCAAGCTTGCTTCCAGGAATATAATTTGTTGACAGGGTACCAGGTGTGATTTCTTTTCGTTTATGGTATACCCCAGACAAGTTAGCACCCTTTGTACAAAAGCAAGATGATTCAGAAGTAAGTCCTGGTTTTCTGCCTAATTAAACAATCGTCCAGGTATTGGAATATTTGAATATTTCTTTGCCTGCAAAATGCAATGACTGGAGCTAGGCACTCTGTGAATACCCTGGGCACAGTAGATAAGCCAAAGGGCAGTGCAGAGAACTGATAGTGCTGTAGCCTGCTTTGAAGCTTCGGTATCTTCTGCAAGATTCCCCGATTGGAATGTACAGGTATGCTTCTTTTAAATTTAGTGTTGTCAACCAGGCATCTTTGCTTAGCATAGGAAGCAACTGGTGAAGAGTCAGCATGTTGAATTTTGGAATCACCAAAAATGTGTTTAGAGTAGGCAGGTCCAGGACAGGACATCATGAATTGTATTTTCTGGTTACCGGGAAAAATCTAGAGTAGAAACCTTATCCCTTTTCTTCTTCTGGTACCAATTGAATAGCCCCTATGCCTGAGAGAGAGAAAGTACCTGCTTTTGGGCCTCTGCCCACTGATTTGGGGGCAGATCCGGCCAACCACTTAGAGTTGGTAACGTGTGGAAGTGAAATCTGTATCCTTGGGACACTATATTTAAAACCCATTTGTCCTGGGTAATGAGTCCCCAGTTCTTTGCTTGAAGTTCAATCTTTCCCCCCAAAGGGGCAGTCAGTTGAGAAGTGCTTGGAAGTTTTAAAAATAAGTCATAGAGACAGTTTACCATAGGGGGGAGTTTTATTACTCCCAGATTTGGAAGTGGAGACCCCTCACTGCTTAGTCCTGTGTGTCTCCTGGGACTGAAGCCTGGGTGCTCTGCTGGATCTGGGCTTGGACTGAGAAGGTCTGGAAGAGGCAGGAAAGGAACAATTCTTAGAAGGCCAATGCCTACTAAATCTTGGAGGTTGTACTTGTAAAAAATCTTTTACAGTTTGCATAAATTTAGCTTTTTCCTCCATCTTTTTAAG
Source organism: Protopterus annectens (assembly GCF_019279795.1). Classification (NCBI taxonomy): domain Eukaryota; kingdom Metazoa; phylum Chordata; order Ceratodontiformes; family Protopteridae; genus Protopterus; species Protopterus annectens. Next base: position 756,676,954 of record NC_056747.1, on the reverse strand, counting down.
AACAACTTCTTCCCTATTGCCAAAAAGGTGGTCCTGATTTAAGGGAACATCCAGTAATTTCGCTTTAACATGATCTGCCAAGGATTGCTCCTTAAGCCAAGCATGCCTTCTAAGTACAGATCCAGTTACCGCAGCCCTGCAAGATGCCTCTAAGTGAGGCAAAACCACATTGCAATGTATGTTTACCAACTTGTTCAGCAGAATGCATTAAATCCTGTAAATCCTTATTTTCAGCACAATCAGGAAACATAATTTTCTGTTTAAGCAATCCAATAATATGCAGCTGATACTTTAACATATGAAACTGGCAATTCAAGGTCCTAACGGCCAAAGATGCAGAAGTGTATACCTTCTTACACAATCTATCCAGCTCCCTGGAGTCTCTATCAGAGGGGGTAGGATTTTTGGCAGTAGTAGCTTTAATGCTTTTGGTGTCCCTGTGAAACGGTTTCAGGATCCGCAGTAGGATTTTTGAAAAGGAACTTGTGAGAGTCAGGAACCCTGTAATATCCATCAGGTTTTCTGGAAGCAGGAGGTAGAGAGTCAGGGGCCATGCTAGATTCCGAAAAGGCATCATTAACAATGTCCAGTACAGAAGGTATAGCTAAAGGCCTGAGCTGGGGCAGGAGTAATAAATCCCTAAGCCTCTTCGTAGAATCAAGAGAAATCTTGACTTTCCCAACAAGCATGCTCCCTGAGAGTATGCACGGTTTGGGGAAGCAAAGGGAAGAGAGTCCTCAGCTTCAAAATCCTCATAGGTAGATAAGGGTAAATCCTAGTCATCAGAGGAAACAGAAAGTTCAGAATCCTGGTCAGAAGTATCATAAGCAAACTCAGTCCTAGGTCTCTTAGAGGGGAAAGGTTGGCCTCCCCTGATTAAAGTAATAGGATCTTCAGCCATTCTTATCATTCATATTTTAGGCATAGAGGCCTGACCATGCGGTCTAGGCGTCAGTTTTCTAGGCACGGTCCAAGTTTTAGGCCTTGAAGAAGAAGATGGCGTTGGTTTAATATGCAAGTCAGTAGGCCTGAATACACCCTCGGACGCCGGTGCCTGCACAGCGGCTCCAGACCGATCCAAGGTAGACACATACGCAGGTTCCACAGTTGAAGCATCTTGCTGCATACTGGACTCCGAATGGGTCTCAGTAGAAGCCTGCGAATCTGAAGTAGTGGGTATCAGGGGCTGCGAAAGTGCCTCACTGAGTACTGGTGAACTGGGCGGCCTGTCTATATCTTTATCTTTCCCTTTTTTCGGAACGTCAATAGTCGAATGGCTTACCGAAGACATATCAGGATAATTGAACTGAGCACCAAAATATTTAAAAGTGCAAATATACCAACGACGGAAAGTTCATGGTTTAAATAAGGCACAAAACCAACAGGGAAGTACGTCGTGGTCCGTGCCTAGGCAAGGAATACAGTAAGAATGAAAATCTTTATGAGGTATTTGCTTTCCACAAGAAATGCAATTATTTACTTTTACTGACATAGGTTTACAGCAAGAAAAAGTTTCCCCAACAGGGTACTTAGCTTTTAGTTGAAGACTTTGGTTCTGAAACTCGAAAACGAAAATTTCAGGAGTCGGCCGACCGGCACTTACGAACTGCTTCTGCTTTGGGCACCACACGGCAAGAAAGACTGATGTAATGACGTCGGCTGCATGTTTTATACCCCTGACTTCATGGAAGCAGACACAGCAACCCACGTAGGACCCAAGACTTTGTTAATCAGGCCGACTGAGGGCTACTGCAAGCAGATAACCCAAATATAATGACTGCAACAGTGAAACGAGAAGAACATCGTGTGGAAGTGAAATCTGTATCCTTGGGATCTATAACACCCATTTGTCCTGGGTAATGAGTTCCCAGTTTTTTGGCTGCAGAGCAACCTTTCCCACTAAAGGAGCAGTCAGTTGAGAAGTGCTTGGAAGTTTTAAAGTTAAGTCATTGAGACAGATTACCATGGGGGGGGGGTCTTACTACTCCCTGATTTGGAAGTAGGAGCCCCCCACTGTTTAGTCCTGTGTGTACCCTGGGACTGAAGTCTGGGTGTTCTGCTGGTTCTGGGTTTGGACTGAGAAGGCCTGGAAGAGGCAGGAAAAGACTAATTCTTAGAGGGCCAATGCCTACTAAATCTTGGAGGTTGTACTTGTAGGAAATCTAACAGTTTGCATAGATTTAGCTTTTTCCTCCATCTTTTGAAGAACAACTTCTGCTTTGTTGCCAAAAAGGCAGTCCTGATTTAAGGGAGCATTTAGCAATTTAGCTTTAATATGATCTGGCAAAGATTGCTCCTTAAGCCAAGCATGCCTTCTAAGTACAGACCCAGTGACAGCAGCCCTGCAAGATACCTCTAGTGAATCAAAACCACATTGCAAAGCATGCTTTCCAACCTGTTCAGCAGAATGCATTACATCCTGTAAATCCTTATTTTTAGCACAATCAGGAATCAACATCATTTTCTGTTTAAGCAATCCAATGATATGCTGCTGAAACTTTAACATATGGAATTGACAGTTTAAGGTCCTAATGGCCAAAGTTGCAGAAGTGTATACTTTCTGACCCCATCTATCCAGCGCCCTGGAGTCTCTATCAGAGGGGATAGGATTTTTGGCAGTAGTAGCCTTGATGCCCTTGGGTCCCTGTGAAATGGTCTCAAGATCCGCAGTAGGATTTTTAAAAAGGAACTTATTACAGGGTTCCTGACTCTCACATCTATCAGGTTTTCTGGGAGCAGGAAGTAAAGAGTCAGAAGCCAAGCTAGATTCAGAAAAGGTATCATCAACAATGGCAAGTACAGGAGGGATAGCTAAAGGCCTGTGCTGGGGGCAGGAGTAAGAAATCCCTAAGCCTCTTTTTAGAATCAGAGTAATCCTGGCTTTCCCAGCGAAGGTGCTCCCAAGGTGTAAGCAGCGTTTCACTAAAAGAGAAATCCTCTGGGGGAAGCAGAGGGAATAAAGTCCTCTGCATCAGAATCCTCATTGGTAGATAAGGGTAAATCCTGGTCATCAGAGGAAAAAGAAATTTCAGAATCCTGGTCAGCAGTATCATAAGCAAATTCAGTCCTAAGTCTCTTAGAGGGGGAAGGTTGGCTTCCCCTGATTAAAGTAATAAGGTCTTCAGCCATTCTTATCTGTTTTTTAGGCATAGAGGCCTGACCATGTGGTCTGGGTGTCGGTTTTCTAGGCATAGTTCGAGTTTTAGGCCTTATAAAGAAGATGGCGTTGGTTTAATATGCAATTCGGTAGGCCTGAATACACCCTCAGAAGCCGGTGCCTGCACAGTGGCTCCGGACCCATTCAAGGTAGAGACATCCGCAGGTTCCACAGTTGAAGCATCTCGCGGCATACTGGGCTCCGAATGGGTCTCAGTAGAGGCCTGCGAATCTGAAGTAGCGGGTATCAGGGGCTGCAAAAGTGCCTCACTGAGTACTGGTGAACTGGCGACTGGCTTAGGAGAAGCGTCGTCGGCAACTTTGGACCTAGGCGGCCTGTTCTCTGTCTTTATCTTTGCGTTTTTTTGGAATGTCTGTAGTCAGATGGCTTACCGAAGACATACCTGGATAACTGAACCGAGTAGCAAAATATTTAAAAGTGTAAATATACCGACGACGAATAGTTCGTTGCTTAAATAAGGCAAAAAACCGACAGCGAGGTATGTCGTGGTCAGGGCCTAGGCAAGGAATACAGTACGAATGAAAATCTTTGTGAGGTATTTGCTTTCCACAAAAAATACAATTATTGACTTTTACTGACATCGGAAATGAGAAGTTATGTACCTAATATAACGTTCCATGTTAGTTGTCTTCTTCTCGCCTTCTTTCTTGCTGGATGGGTTCGGAGCCGATCCTCGGCTCCGACTCGGCCTATACTAAAGCTCGAGAGCTATTTTTACCGGCTCGAGGCTACCCTGTATCCCACAATGCTAGGCGCTAGCTACCCAGATCTCGTTTGATAGATAACACCATAGCAGTTCTGATCCAAGAACAAAGGAGAAAGAGGAATACCTATATATATAACATACCCAGAAAAAGGGCAACCATGGGAGTCCAAGCTGGGATGAAAGAAGGCCCAGAAAGATCCTTTCGGTCTGTCCAGGCTAGGGGGTTGGAGGGTGGGACGCAAGAAAGAAGGCGAGAAGAAGACAACTAACATGGAACGTTATGGTAGGTACATAACTTCTCAATGTTAAGTTGTCAATATTGCCTTCATTCTTGCTGGATGGGACAGCATCCCTAGCACCTCAGCCCTGGGTGGCTCATCGGAACAGACTCTTGAGGACGGTGGAACCAAAGTTAGCACGGCTTCTGGAGGCCATGTCCAGTTTGTAATGAGAAATAAGATACGAGGAGAGGCCCATGTGGTTGCCACACAAATGGAGTCTATAGGTAACCTAGCCTGAAAAGCTATTGACGTAGCTAAGGCTCTAGTTGAGTGGGCTCTAGGTTTTGAAGGAAGTTCTTGACTCCTCAGTTCATAGATGAAAGTAATCACAGAGGCCAACCATCTGGAAAGGGTTACTTTGGAAACTGGAAGGCCTTTCTTCCCTACCGCATAAGACAGGAAGAGCTGCTCTGATTTCCTAACTTGCTTGGTTCTATCCAGGTAGTAACAGAGTTGACGATGAACATCCAAAAAATGCAACTTTTGTTCCGCTCTGTTGGGAGTAATTAGGGAAGAAAACTGGGAGATCGATAGTCTGGTTTAGATTTGCCTCAGAAGATATCTTGGGTAAAAAAGATGGGTTAGTTCTGAGGGATACTCTCTTTATGGAAAACCAGATAAGGAGGATGAACGTAAAGGGCGTGAAGCTCTGAGACTCTCCTCGCAGAAGTTATGGCCACTAGAAATAGAGTTTTCCATGAGAGTAACTTCAAGGAACAGGAAGCCGCAGGTTCAAAGGGAGGGAGAATCAAAGAGGTTAAAACCAGATTCAAATCCCACTGTGGTAGGGGATCTCTGATTGGGGGCTTAAGTAAAAAGATACCTTTAAGGAAGGCTTTACAAAGTTTATGGGACATAACAGTGGAGTCTGACAGGCCAACATGAAAATTAGAAATGGCCGCTAACTGAACTCTGATAGTGGACGAAGAAGTACCTGATTGAAAAAGTTCAGCCAAGAAATCTAGGACTGATTGAATAGGTGCCGTGAAAGGATCCATGTTTCTAGTCTCTGCCCAGAAGGAGAAACGTTTCCATTTGCTAGCATAAATCCTCCTGGTAGAAGATTTGTGGGAAGCTAGAATGATGTCATGCACCGAATGGGAAATAAAGGGAAGCCTGGCTAAGGTTGGAAGTGGAGCAACCAAGCTGTGAGGTTGAGAGAGAGGAGGGAGTGGTGCCTGACTGATGGGTCACGAGGTCTGGCACTGGGTCCAGATGCCAGGGCTGTTCCAAGAAGGTAACGATGCAGGAACGGAAACCAGATTTGTCGAGGCCAGTAAGGGGCAATGAGGATCTCAATGCGGTAGCTTTCTGAATCAGCTGTGTGATTAATGGAAAGGGGGGAAAAGCGTACAGAAGACCCCGGGGCCAATCGTGGACTAGAGCATCTCTGGGGGGGGGTTGGCTGGGAAGAGGGAAGAGAGTGAAGAAGTCGTGGCACTTGCTGTTTTGAGGTGTTGCGAAAAGATCGCAGCAAGGCTGACCCCATCTTTGGAAAATCTCTTCCACTACTGACTGCTTGAGAGACCACTCGTGCGGCATGAGAATGGCTCTGCTCAGCCTGTCCACTATTACGTTGGACTTCCCGGGGATATGCGTTGCTATCAGAAACCGCTGAGAAGAGATCGCCCACTGCCAAAGTCTGAGTGCGTCTTGACACAAGGGGTAGGACTTGGTTCCGCCCTGCTTGTTGATATACCACACTACGGACATATTGTCCGTCTGAACTGCAATAGTCCCTATGGGAAGAGAGTCCTGAAGGGCTTGCAACACAAAGTACTGCTCTCATCTCCAGGACGTTTATGTGCAGGTGGCATTCGAAAGGTTGCCATGTGCCCTGGACTGTCCTGCCCTGAAAATGCCCCCCCACCCGATCAGGGAGGCGTCCGTTGTCACCGTAGCAACCGGGGGGGGGACAAAGTGTCTGCCCTGAGTGACTTGAAGGGAGACCATCCACCAAGACAGGTGTTTCCTTGCATGATTGGGTGATTAAAATGCTGTGTGACATTGGAAGCTGTTGAAAAGACCACTGGGAAAAAAGCATCCACTGAAAGATCCGCATGTGAAAGCGAGCTAGGGGAAGTAACGTAATGGCTGCTGCCATGAGACCTAAAGTCTTCAGTACAAACCTGGCCTGGATTCTGTTGCTCTGAAGAAGGATGTGAACGTGTGCGCGAATATCTGAAATTCTCTGTGCGGTTAGTTTTGCGGACAGTTCGGCTGTGTCCAATATGGCGCCTATGAAAGTAATAGACTGACAAGGCAGACTTTTCGAAATTTATGGAGATACCTAGCTCTTTGCAAGTTTGAATGGTGTAATCTCTGGACTGAAGAAGTTGATGCCTGGGGGTGGCGGTAAGGAGCCAGTCATCCAGATATGGAAACACCTGGAATCCTTGATGTCTCAGATGAGCCGTGACCACTGCCATGCATTTGGTGAACACTCGGGGGGGCTGTAGTGAGACCAAAGGGCAGGGCCCTGAACTGGTAGTGACTGGCCCCCAGCCGGAAGCGGAGAAACCTCCTGGAGCGCCTGTGCATCTTGATGTGGTAGTACGCATCCTGAAGGTCTATAGAGCACATCCAATAGTCCTGGCACAGAAAGGGTAGAATGGACTGTAGCGTGACAATCCGGAACTTCGTTCTTTGGACAGACCTGTTTAGCCTGCTGAGATCCAAAATTGGTCTCCAGTCCCCTGTCTTTTTTGGTACCAAAAAGAACTTGGAGTAGATTCCGGATCCTTGCTGGTCTGCTGGGACTGGTTGGATGGCTGTTTTTCTTAGCAGTTTTGAGATTTCTAATACTGCTTGTTCCCTTAGACCGGGTGGAACATCTGGAAGGGGTCTTTTTGGCTGTGTTGGGGTGTGGGCAAAGGGAATTTCGTAACCCTCGGATATGACTGACCGTACCCATCTGTCTTGGGTGAGGGAAAGCCAGGCTTCTGGGTACAGTGATAATCTTCCCCCGACTGCCTCCGAAGGCGGACAGTCGGGCAGCATCTCAGGGGCGCTGGAAGGGCTGGCCAGAGACAGCTTCTCTGCTACCCTGATTCTGCAGACCCCCTCTGCCCCTAGGGCGGTGTCTGTTATTGTCCCCCCCCCTGCCTCTAGAGGGGGAACTCACCTCATGCGTCAGGCACAACTCCCTGTGGTTTGCGAAACCACATTTTTCCACCCTTCTGACCCTTAGGGTATGGTCTAGACGGGGTGGAAAAACGGACTCCCACGGCAGAGAGAGTCTTGCCATCCTGTTTGCATCTGGTCAAAGTATCCTTCACTTGAGGTCTGAACAACGCCGAACCATCAAAGGGGGAATTAGTGAAGGACGCCTTGAAGGGGTCAGCAAAGTTACAAAGCCGCATCCAGGTGTGACGCCTTAAGGCCACGCCTGCAGCTCTACTCGCCCCATCGGCCGCATAGGAAATAAGCCGCATGGAGGGGTTAACAATAGAGTTCAGGGTTGCCAGCTGGGAGTTGATTTTGTCTTGAGACCCCGCAGCTGTTGGATCCTGTAAGCTGTTGGATCCTGTAAAGTATCACCCATTTCTTTGAGCATGTCTCTTTGAAGGAGGGTGAAATGACATAAGTAATTCAGAGACCGCATGGTAAAGGTCGCTGAAGAAAACATCCGCTTGCCATACCTATCCATAGTCCTAGATTCCTTATTAGGAGGATGGATCAGTACTGGCATCAACAGGGACACCCTTGGTTAAAAACTGCTTATCAGGAGGGGCTGTGATAAATTTTGAAGGCCTCTGTGGGGTAGGTTCCATCGTGTCAGGGGCCGTCCATGCCTTCCGCGCCACCACTTCCATGAGGAGGTCAAAGGGCGGAGACACCCAGGAGGTGGAAGGGCGAGAACCAAAAGCCTCTAGGTAAACCGACTCGTCCTCGGAAGAATTGAGGGTAGACCAGTTCCCCCCTCTGCTTGAGGATCTCAAGGATGTCAGAAAAAGAGACATCCTCAGAGGGGGACCGTGGGGACCCTGCCGACTCATCCAAGTCGGTATCGGATGTGACGGACTCGGGAGAGTCCGCATGCTTCCTCTTGCATTTCCTTTTCCGAGGGGCTCCCCTGACGGATCAGGGGAGGCCTCGGAAGAGGAGGATGCTCCCAATGGGGGCACCTGAGGCATTGGATCTCTGTGGTCGGGGTCGAGAGGATGGGTAGAGACCGTAGCAGGCACAACAGTGGGAGGAGCTGAGGGAGCTGACCGAGGAGCAGGCACAGGGGCCAGCACACTTCTCATGACCTCAAAGGCACCCCTATCAGGCAGGGAAGTAGGTCCCCGCTCCGAAGAGATAAGGACCCCTCCCGGCACCGAGAGGGACAGCTCCGAGGCCGATGTCGGGGCCGAACTCACCTGCGCCGAGGTTCCGAGAGGGAGAACGGGGTCGGACAAGGGTCCGATGCCACTCACCCCCTCAGAGCCGACAAGGGAGTCCCGGCGCCTGGATCCCTCCAAGGATGGAACCATGGAAGAGATCGGAGCAGACGACGGAGCCAAAAGGTGTGGTATCGGCTCCGAAGTGTCGACGGTCCCGGCTCCCACGAACTCCGGCTCCGAGCTCAGAGGAAGAGTCGGAGGAGGAATCGACGATAGAATGGGGATAGCCACTGTCTGTTGAGAAGGGCTCTGAAGCATCTGGGCCTGTGCCTGCGACTTAAGGAGTCTGCTAACCACCCTCTCAAGGTCGTGTTCCGAAAGCCTGGAAGACCGAGAGGAACGGGACCGATGGCTCCACTCCAAAAGCAAAGGAGATCTCGGAGCCAAATGGACTGAATCCAAAGGAGGAGACCTGGAGCCATTATGGCTCGCAGACGGTTCCGACGCAACGATCGGAGCCAACTGAGTCTTGGGAGCATCGGCTCCAGCTGGAGCCGACGTAGGAGCACTAAGAGCACCACTGGTCGAAGGCTCGGTTCTTGGAGCCGATGGTTTTGTGGGCTTCGAAGGTTTGCCCGACGAAGACTTGGTCGAGGAACCTTCGGGTTTCAACAAGCCTCGTAAAATGAGCTTGTTTCTGCGTTCCTGCAAGACTCTTGGACTGAATGCAAGGCAGACAGAACAAGAGTCCTGCAGGTGCAGTGGGCCCAGGCAATAAACACAAGAAGTGTGACAGTCTGTCAGAGTCACACTTCTTGAAGCCTGAAACCCTGGAATCCTTAGACATCCTGACAGGGATGACAAGTCACACACACACAAACAAACACCCACACTCAAACTTACTCAGTCTAGTCACACACGCACACACAAAGACTGAGACTATTTAGACTGACAAATAGAAAATTTTAAACTAAATTTAACTAAGTTAAACTTAAGATTAAGCTAAGATTTAAACTAAAAATTAGCCCGAAGGCCTAGTAATCTACAGAGTGGGATAGGTAACGAGAAGTAGTTAGAAACAAACCCGAAAGGGAACTATCTAAGGTGGGGATACACTAGAGGGGTAAAGTGGATCTAATAAAAAAACTATTACTACCAAAGGGAAGAAAAAAAAAAACCTTACCAGAAGATATTTTTATAAATCTAACCTGAGAGTCGGCAAAAACGCAACCTCGCAGCTGAAGCGGCAAACGAGATCTGGGTAGTTAGCGCCTAGCATTGTGGGATACAGGGCTTTAGTATAGGCTGAGTCGGAGCAGAGGATCGGCTCCGAACCCATCCAGCAAGAATGAAGGCGAGATTGACAACTTAACATGAAAAAATTTCCCCAACGGGGTACTTAGCTTTAGTTTAAGACTTCAGTTCTGAAACTCGAAAGCGAATATTTCAGGAGTCGGCCAACTGGCACTTGCGAACTGCTTCTGCTTTGGGCACCGCATGGCAAGAACGACTGATGTAATGGCATCGGCTGCATGCTTTATACCCCTGACTACCTGACGTCATGGAAGATGAGACAGCAACCGACACAGGACCCAAGACTTTGATAATCAGGCTGACTTAGGGCTACTGCAAGCAGATAACCCAAATGTGATGACTACAAAAGCGAAACACGAAGAAAATCTCCATGGCTGAAACGCAGCTGGCTAGGACTAGGTCCTTGAAGTATGAGGGCAAAGATGTGATCTTTTCTGAGGGAAGGAAGGCCTTCATCAAATCTGCCCTTATTCTGCACCCCAGGAACACCTGATCTTGTGAAGGGGACAGGGAGGACTTGAGCTGGTTGATGGTGAAGCCAAAGGCTTCTAAGCAGGGAAATGGTGAATAGTAAATGCCTTTGGAGGGTATTTGGGTGATCTGCCTGGATAAGGAGATTGTCTAGGTATGGGTAGATCTGAACTCGTTTTGTTCTGCAAAAGGCTAACACTGGAGCTAGGCATTTTCTGAATACCCTTGGTGCTGTGGACAAACCAAAATGCAAGGCAGTATACTGATAATGCAAGGATTGCACAGCAAAATGCAAGTATATGCGATACAATGGGTGGATAGGGATGTGAAGATGTGCATCCTTGGTCTAAAGTGGCCAGATAAGAATTGGAGGTCCATAATGAAAGAAGAGCTTGAAGGAAGAGCATGCAGATGGTGGGAACACGGAGAAAGGGGTTTAGGAGGGATAGTTGCAGGATGGGGTCTCCATGGTCCATCCTTTCTTGGTACTAAGAAGAGTCTTAAATAAAACCCTAGGCCTTCCTGCCCAGGTAGGACTTTCTGAATTGTGCCCTGACGGACAAGATCTTGAATGCCCTGTGGGATGAGGTGAATTTGGTCCTTTGGAAGGTGTGAGACTCCTTTTGGGACGGGTTTCTCTTTCCATGTCATGAAAAAAGAAGTTATGTACTTAACCATAACGTTCGATGTGAATTGTTCATCTCGCCTTCATTCTTTACTGATGGGTTCAGAGACGATCCCTCGGCTCCGAGTCGGCACCTACTGCAAAGCTCAAGGATTTCAAGTAGCTCGAGGTCAAGTCCCTATCCCATTATGCACCCTGAGTTACCTCAGATCTTGTTTGCTGCGTAAAATACCACCATATGTCATTCTATAACTCCATAAGAAAGAAAGTATGCAAGGGTTGAGTAACCAGGAAGGATCTAGCATCTCAGTCTTCTGAAAGCCCAGGAGGGGGTAGGAGGGAGGGATGTAAGAATGAAGGCAAGGTGAGCAACTCACGTGGAACATTATGGTAACTACATAACTTCTTTATGTGAAGTTGTTCTATCTCGCCGTTCATTCTTTACTGATTGGTAATGTCCCAAGCACCATCAACCTCGGGTGGATCATGGGAGTATATTTCTCAGGACGGTGGATCCAAAGGAGGCCTTGTCCCTAGAGGCCCTGTCACCTTTGTAATAAGTGATAAAGGTATGAGGTTTTGACCAAGTGGCTGCTGCGCAAATGTTATCAATAGGAAGTCTGGCAGAAAAAACAGATGATGTAGAAACTGCTCTGGCTGAGTGAGCTTTAATTTTATGCTGTAAGGGCATATTGGCAGCTGAATAAGCAAAGGTGATACAATCAGATAACCATTTAGACAGAGTTGTTTTAGCCACTGGCATACCTTTCCTGGAATCTGAGAATGAAACAAAAAGCTGGTCTGACTTCCTGAAATCTTTTGTTCTATCCAAATAAAATCTGAGCTGAATGTGAACATCAAGTTTGTGCAGTATGTATTCTAAATTGTTGGAATGGTTGGGGAAGAAAACTGGCAAATCAGTAATTTGATTGAAATTAGTTTCAGTGCAAACTCTGGGTAAGAAAGAGGGGTTTGTTCGAAGTGAGACTCTGTCAGCATGGAAAATCAAATAAGGAGGTTTAATGGATAAGGCCTGAAGCTCAGACACTCTGCGGGCAAAAGTAATAGCCACTAAAAAGATGGTTTTCCATGACAAAAACCTGAGGTCACATGAGGAAGCTGGTTCAAATGGCGGAAGAATTGTGCGGGAAAGCATAAAATTTAGATTCCACGGAGAATAAGGAGATTTCACAGGTGGTCTAATATGAAAGGTCTCTGAGAAAGGCTTTGGATAATTTGTATGACATAACATTCAATCCTTCAAATCCCAGATGAAAGTTAGAAATAGCAGCAAGTTGAACATGGACTATTGCTGCTGCAGCTCCTTTACTATCATGGTTAAAAAATCTAGAATAGAGGCCATTGTTTTTAGAGGCCCATATAGAACATTTTTTTTTACATTTGCTGAGGTACAGCTCCCTCTTAGAGGATTTAGGAGATGATAGGAGAATTTGCTTCATCTCACTGGAAAGGTTATGGAACCTGGCTATGATGGGAATTGGAGCAGCCAAGCTGTCAGCTTCAGGGACTGCAGAGAGGGATGAAGTTCCCTCGAGTGCATCAGGTCTGTAACTGGGTCCAGAATCCAAGGGTCCTCCAAAAGATGAAGTCAAAGAAAGGGGAACCATATCTGACGAGGCCAATAGGGAGCTATTAGAATGATGGTCCTTCCCAGGGCTTTGGCTTTCTGTAATACCTTTGGCATCAACGGGATTGGTGGGAATGCAGAAGAGACCCGGGGGCCCAATCGTGAACGAGTGCGTCCCTTGAGGCTTCTCCCGGAGGGGGAATCAGGGCAAAATAGCTTCTGCAAAGGTCGCTGCAGGGCTGGCCCCACCTGTGGAATATCCTGTCGGTTATTTCCGTCTTGAGGGACAACTCGTGGGGCAACAAAATTGCTCTGCTCAACTTGTCTGCTATCAGGTTGGATTTCCCCAGGATGTGCGTTGCTAACAGAAAGCGCTTGGTGGAAATAGCCCACTGCCATACTCTGAGGGCCTTGTGACAAAGAGGGTATTATCTGGTTACTCCTTGTTTGTACAAATACCAGACCACTGACATGTCGCCCATCTAAATCGCAATAGTACCTAGGGGAAGAGAGTCTTGGAAGTACTGCTCTCTTCTCTAGGAAACTGATATGCACATGTGTCTCTTGATCGGTCCATGTGCCTTGGGCTGTCTTTCCCTGAAAATGCCCACCCCCCTACCCTATCAGGAAAGCATCCATGGTCACTGTGGCCGCTGGAGGGGGCAGCACAAATGGGGTCTATATCACTTCAGCGAAAACCCCTTTATGCGAATAGGTTGAACCATATTGCGCGAAGTACGTAAACCTCGAATGTCCAAAACCGAGAATTCCGAAATGTCGAATTGTTTTGGTTCGCCTGTCTGTGGTATAAGCTCCGTAAGGTAAGTGTGCAATAGACAGGACTGTACGGTTAGGATTTGGGTTAAGGTAAGTGCATAGATAGGTAATGTGTATAAGATTTAGTGTAGTGTTAGATGTAGGGTTTTTTTTTTTTTTTTTTTTTTAAGTGTATGTGTGTTATTTATTTTGTTTGGGTGTATGTCTGTAGGGGACGTGTGCGGTAGTTATGGACCTTAGGGTTAGGGAGGGGTTAAGGATAGTGCATAGATAGTTGTGTATGTGGGGTTTAGATTAGTGTTGGAAATCGGGTTTTGCTAAATGTATGTTATGTGGATTATTTCTTTTGTTTGGGTGTATGTCTGTAGGGTTTGGTTAGTGTATGTATGTAGTTTATTTTGTTTGGGTAGGTACTAAGTAGCGGGTGGTGGGGTTGGCCGACTATTGCAGTTCGATAGTTTATTTTTCGCGGTTTAGTGCGTTCGGGATTTTCGCGGTTCGAGGTACAGAGGTCGATGTATGGGTGTTCGGGTTAAGGGGTTTTCACTGAAGTGATATAGACCTGCACAAATGGGCATCCTATCGTAACATGAAGTGTGGTCAACCACCACTGAAGATCTTTTTTGCAAGAATTTGTGAGAGACATGGGGAGCTCTTGGTAAGACCACTGAGTGAACAACAGCCATTGTAGTATCCGTATGTGCATACGACCCAGTGGTATGGCTAGAATTGCTGCTGCCATCATTTCTAACAATTTCAGAACTTCTGATGCTGGTGCTTTGTTTTTGGATATTAGAATGCGGATATGCTGACGGAGAAGTAAGACTCTTTCTACTGGAAGTCTTAGTGCGGTGGTGGTGTCCAGTTCTGCTCCGATAAAGATGATATATTGCGATGGCGACAAGGCAGATTTTTCTGAGTTCATTGTAATGCCCAGCTGATTGCAGAGTGACAGAGTGGACTCCCTGGCCTGAATGAGTTGATGCCTTGTGGTGGTGGTAAGGAGCCAGTTCTCTAGGTACGGAAACACCTGGAATCTTAAACGTCTCAGGTGAGCCATGACCACTGCCATGCATTTGGTGAACACTCTGTGGGCTGTAGTGAGACCAAAGGGCAGGCCTCAAAACTGGTAATGATTGGCTCCCAGCTGGAAGAGCAGATGATCCCTGGATGGCCTGGCCATTTTTATGTGGTAGTACGCATCCTGGAGATCTAATAAGCACATCCAATTGTTTTTCCCTAAGAAGGGAAGTACTGACTAAAGCATGACCATCCAAAACTTCTCTCTTTACAGATCTGTTTAGTCTACCGAGGTCCAATAAGTCTCCAGTCCCCTGTATTTTTTGGAACTAAAAAGAATCTTGAGTAAGTTCCGGATCCTGTTTGGTCTGCTTGGACTGGCTGGATGACTGTTTTTCTTCGCAACGTTTGGACCTCTACTGTTGCTTGTTGCCTGTAACTGGGTGGAACATCCGGGATTTTCCTTGTCAGTGGAGGGAGTGTGGCAAAAGGGATAAAGTATCCTCTGAAAATGATACTTTGTACCCAGTTGTCATTTCTTATTTTGAGCCAGGCATCTGGGTATAAAGATAAGTGACCCCCGACTGCCTCCAGAGCAGGACAGTCGGGCCTACTTTCAGGAGCGCTGGTAGAGCTTCCCAAAAAGAGTGATCTCGGTTGCCCTGGTGTTGCGGACCCCCTCTGCCACGAGGGCGGCATCTTCCATTACTGCCCCCTCCTCTGCCCATGGAGGGGGATTCATCACGTGTGTTCTGAAAGGCTCCTTGGGCTTTTCAGAACCACATTTTCCCTCCCCTTTGACCCTTGGGGTAGGGTCTGGTAAGGTGGAAAAACAGACCGCGACAGCAGAGTCTTTCCATCCTGCTCACACCTGGTTAAGGTTTCCTTGACTTTAGGCCCGAAAAGGGACAAGACAGGTAGCTTACATCCTTCTAGGTTGGGAACTGCTGATTGAGGGCTCAGTGTCTGTTATTCTAAAAGTGTATTAATTCTGGTTTAAGCACTTGGGCTTTCAGGCCAGTTATTTTACATTAAGAGGGTTTGTGGTCTGCACTCTTGTGGGAGGAGAGGCTGGACTCTGCCCTTCTGAGCTGGGAATTTCTGGTTGAAGGCTTATAGTGCATGCATATCTGAACTGCTTCTTACTGAAGTTGGTGCGCCTTGTTTGCTGTGGCATAGACTGGATTCGGGCCTGCTGGATCTAGCTTTGTTTGTGCACCTTGAGCACTAATCCAGGCATTCTCTAAAGTATTCAATTGTATTTATTACTGCTTGGTAGTAACTTGATTAAAGTGTAAATCCAAAACGAAGAATGCCAAGGACCAAAGAACAATACTCCACAACAGTTTATTCCAAAAAGCCAGGTGCTGCACAAAAATACACAAACAAATAAATGCTTTTCTTCACCAGATTACACTACACGCATTTTCGTCCTAAAACCAAGGACTTCATCAGACAAAATGCAATCAATTTCCATTAGTTTAAATACCTTACCCAAGATAAATCAATTATCCTGGATCCAATAAAAACACTACTAAAAAATCAAATTAACTAATCACATTACACATCTCATGAATATTAATGCCTGTCTCCTAAAGTGCCCAAGTGCTTTAAGTTACAGTTACCCTTTTAATTCATTTATTTAATATATAAAACCAATTAAATAAATTATATAAATATTTAAAAATCTATCCATAAAATTCTTGTCTAAAATCTTATTATAAAATTGAAAAATTCCTAAGAAATCAAAAATGATAAATATTTTAGTGTGTGTAAGTAGCTAGTGCCCTGTATACCTATGATAAATAGAGTTATAATGCATAAACCCCCTCTAATGTCCATAATATTTATTACATTAAATTTTGTTAGCTCTCAATTTGAGCAATGGAGAGATGGTTATAAATTCATTCATTCCAGGTTTATTACTTGCATCGAGGTTCACCTGCCACCAAAGTTCTTTACTTTCTAAGATTTCTTCCCACAGGCCACCTCTTATGTCAGGTCTAATTTGATTAGAACACAAAAAATTCAAATTTAAACCCAGTACAACTAGTGGAATGTTTAAAAAGTGCATTGGTGTGTTTCCCTCTCAATGTCATATGTGTGCTCATATATTCTTCTCTTTAAATACCTTTCGGTTTTGCCCACATAGAAAGACTGACATTTCTGGCAAATAACAAGGTATACCACACCTTTACTTTCACAATTATAAAAACCACTACTTCTTAACCATCTTTTTCTAATCTCAACATATAATTCCCCTTTGTTAATAATATATGGACATTGCTGGCACCTACCACACTTATATGTTCCCAACTTATTCCTATCACTTTTATATTTAGTACATACATTCCTTTCCAAAATGTTCCTTAAATTTTGAGAATTTTTATATACTATTTTTGGTTGTATGTTGGATATTTCATCCATATCAGTGAAGGAAGAATTTTTTTTCCATTCTTTATTCATCATATCCTTCAATTTTTGATTGGAAGCGTTATATTCCACCACTAAGCTCCTTGTAAATAAACCCTGATTACGGATTACTTCAGGGACTGCAGAGAGGGATGAAGTTCCCCCGAGTGCATCAGAAAGTCTGTAATTCTTACCAGAGTTTAAAATGCTATTATCAAAATAACTTCCCCTACCTATAATGGGTTTGAACCTATCAATTCTACCTCTTTCTACCTCTTCCCTAATAATTTTTACAAATATTTTGGGGTATCCACACTCCAAAAACATTTTCTCCAATATCTTACATTCATTATTAAAATCAACATCGCAACTAGTCATTCTCGAACCCCTTACAAATTGTCCCTTAACAATATTTCTTTTGCTATGTAAGGGGTGAGCACTATTGTAATGTAAAAAGGAGTTAACATAAGTTTCTTTTCTAAATACTTGACTCTCAAATTTCCCATTACTTTTATATATTTCAACATCTAAATATTTGAGTATTTCAGTACTTACAGTGTACGTAAATTTTAAAAAAACTTGTAGTTCGACCTATATATTCAATAAAATCCAAAAATCTCGCATGTCCCCCAACCCAAAAAATAACAATGTCATCCAAAAACCTATGATATAATAGCCAATATTTGTTGAAACCAGAACTGGTTATAAATTTCTCTTCCCATTTTGACAATACAATATTGGCATATGTAGGGGCGCATGCTGCCCCCATGGAGACCCCAGATTTTTGTTGGCAATATTCACCTTCAAACGTAATAAAATTGTACTTTAATACTGTGTCCATAAATGCAACACTAGCTATTTTATCCGCTTGACTTAGTGTTTTATCTCCAAAGACACTCTCTTCAAACATATCCATCCCTTCTAAATGAGGGACACAACTAAATAAATCAATAATGTCGATGGTGATGAAAAGTACATCTTCTTTATACATTTCTGGCTTCAATTTACTCAAAAAGTCCTAGGAGTCCTTAAGAATGACTTGATTATTGACCCATATATGTTTTGTTTTATAGTCTACAAATTTGGCCAAAGGAACAGTTTTTGAGCCTTCTGCAGACACTATGGGTCTAAGGGGGGGGGGGGGGATCACACATGTTTTTGTGGATTTTTGGTATTCCAAAAATTGTTGCTATTCTAGGTTTACTTACTTCCAAATATTTTAATGTTTTGTTGTCATTAACTTCCTCAACCAAGAAATCCTGAAGTAAATTATCAATTTGTTTGTAGGCTACATTAATCTCATTTAAGGAAACCTCAGAATATGTTTTATCATCCCTCAAAATGGAATTCATTTTACCATCATACATTATTTTATCCATTATAACTATTCCCCCTCCTTTGTCAGGTTTCATAATTCTGACTAATTGATTATTGCTTAATTCATCTAACACAACTTTTTCTTTCAGGCTCAAATTATGATTGCACCAGACCTTGTCATGCTTATTCCTAACCCCATCAACCAACACATTTTCAAAATTTCTAAGCTGGGGTAGTAAAGGAGGGTTGTATGTAGATTTTCTGGTTAAACCAGACTCCTTTCCCATTTCTCTCTTCAGGCCAGCCCTTAAAGGTAATATTTCTAGGTTAATTTTCCTTACAAACAAATTTATATCAAGTATAGTTCGTGTGAAATCCCCTTTAATCATTGGTATATATTTCAACCCTTTACTGAGGAGGGAGAAATGTTTAATAGTTAAAATTAAATTACTAAAATTGTAAATACTAAAATCCAAGTAGGTGTGTTTTACATCATCAACACTATCAATGTTGATTAAAGTGTAGCTATCATTCTAAGTCTTTTGGATTAAGCACTTGGGCTTCAGACCAGTTGTTTTACATTAGGAAGGTTTGTGGCATGCACTGTGGTGGCAGGACAGGTAGCTTTCATCCTTCTAAGTTGGGAACTGCTGATTGACAGCCCAGTGTCTGTTATTCTTAAAGTGTATTAGTTCTGGTTTAAGCACTTGGGCTTCAGGCCAGTTATTTTACATTAAGAAGGTTTGTGGTCTGCACTCTTGTGGGAGAAGAGGCTGGACTCTGCCCTTCTGAGCTGGGAATTTCTGGTTAAAGGTTTATAGTGCCTGAATATTTGAACTGTATCTTACTGAAATTGGTACACCTTGTTTGCTGTAGCATAGACTAGATCCAGGCCTGCTGAATCTAGCTTTGTTTATATGCTTGTTGTTTGTTTGCTTGTTATTTCCCTGGAATGCTAATTCCACCTAATACGCGGCTTCCCAGCACTTCTGTGAATCACTAGTGATATCTGCATTGCTTACTGTACTTATTTCCTTGTTTCACTTGAAAGAAAGTTACTGTTTGTCGTTTTTGCATTTAAGTTACCTGTAACACATTGCACTTAAGTTACCTGGCACTTGCTCACTAAAGCAATTATATAAGTCAGCACTAAAAATTAAAAGCACTACACCCTCACTCCCCACTGGCCCTGGTTTTCAATAATTAAGGAATTCCCAATATTATTCTAGTATGTCCAAAGGTCAGTTGTCAATATCCTCTCCGGTCCAGCTGGTGAATCTGGGAATCTT
The DNA here is from genome assembly GCF_019279795.1 of Protopterus annectens. Lineage (NCBI taxonomy): Eukaryota > Metazoa > Chordata > Ceratodontiformes > Protopteridae > Protopterus > Protopterus annectens. Next base: position 756,657,648 of record NC_056747.1, on the reverse strand, counting down.
GAGGCAATTTTACAACTGCCTCATGTACACAGACAACCCTCTCCTCCTCCCAACAAATTCCAACACATGTGAGAGATGCAACCATATAGCCAAACTGGAGGCTAAGCTCTCTCAACTCAGTACTGGCATAACCAGTCAGGAGGAGAAGGAAACCACACTTACTACAATTCCAGTCTCACATAGACCTACCACGACAGCAAACCAAACACATAATCACACAAAAACATACTCGGAGGCTCTAAATAAAGATCTGCTGAAGCAGCAGAGACCTCCAAAGCAGACACCCAAGCAGCCGCTACCCCAAAACAAAACACGTGCAACACATATCTCACAAAGCCAGTGTGCCAAACAGTCACAGCCCTTAAGACTAAACAACACAACTGATACACTTGTAATAGGTGACTCTATCGTCAGGCACACTGACGTCCCGCTCACCAGGCTGAACAAGGAGAGGGTCACGGTGAGCAGCCTGTCGGGCGCTAGGATCCACCACATAACACAAGCACTCAGGTCACTCCAAGGCAAGTACAAATATGACTCAGTCATTATCCATGCTGGTGTGAATGACCTGAGACGTACCTCCCTGGACTACATGAAAAGAGACATAAAGGAGCTCTCTGTGCATGTAGCCCAGGCCGGTATGACACTGACCTTGAGTAACATCTTACCCTCACCAAGAATGATGCCACAATATGAAAACAAGATGATCAATTTCAACAATTGGCTTAAGTACTGGTGTCATTCAAAGGGGATCCAATGCCTGTCAGCTTGGGATAATATGCTCGACAAGCCACGATACTTCGCTAGGGACGGCTTGCACCTGTCACCCATGGGCTTTCGGATATTGGCAAAGGCTCTTGCTACCCCCATAGTGCCTTTTTTAGGCAAGGCTCAAAAGACAAACCCACCTCCATAGGTATCACAAGGAATAAGAAACTAAGAGTAATGCTACTCAATGCCAGAAGTCTAAACCTCAAGATGCACGCACTCGAAACTCTCCTTAGCATGGAGAACATCGATATCTGTGCAGTAACAGAAACCGGATTCAGGGCTCCCGAGAGCACCCCAGCACTACCAGGTTATACCTCATACCATGCTTTTCGGCCCCAAAACTTGGACCGAACCACAAAAGGAGGGGGAGTATCGATATTCATCAAAGATATCCATACCTCCAGGTTGGTGGCAAAGCACGAAGCATCAGAGACTATCCATGTGCAACTAACAGTGGGTAAAACTGCCTTCCAGTTTATAGCCTGCTACAGACCACCCTCCCAAACCCAGGAACCCCACTTGGCCTTCCTGAGAACACTGGAAAATATGAAGGTCTCTCCAAACACCATTATATTGGGCGACTTCAACTACCCAAACATAGACTGGGAGCATTACTCTAGCTCCAACACCCTAGCCCAAAGGTTTCTAGAATTTATAAACTCAAATGCTATGGAACAACTTGTTACCACTCCCACAAGAGGGGAAAACATACTGGACCTGATCATCACCAACATGGGGACTCTATACTCCAGACCAGAAGTGTATCCCTCACTGGTAAGATCAGACCATAAACTAATCTCACTGGATATTCACATTCCGACCCCACCCCCTGCCCAAAAAAACAAAGTGAAAAACTTCTCTAAAGCAAATTTCACACTCCTCAAAACTGAGGTGGAATCCTTCAAAGCCCCCCGGGCCTGTGGAAAATACGGCCCAGATCGCAGAATCCTTTATAAACGCATTCTATGAACACCTTCAGGAATGCATGGATCATGCGATCCCAAATAAAACCAAGACCCAATCCTCCAAAGGCAGACGTCCTGTCTGGTGGACCCCAGCCATAAACAAACTATACAATAGAAGGAGGAAGCTACTAAATGATAGAGCAAAATCCCAAAAAGGGAAGGCATCACTGATCAGTATTAGCAAAAAACTACAGGCACACATAAAATTGTCTAAGGCCAGCTTCGAGAGAAAAATTGCACAGGACACTAAGGATAATCACAAGGCTTTCTTTAGTTATGTTAGGAACCTGGGTGGGAATTCCCAGATATGCTCAGAATTAGTACAAAATGACAAAAAATACACCGAACCCACAGACATTGCCAACATCCTAGCTGACAGGTTCAGCGCAAACTTCTCCCCCCGCTCCCCACCAAAAGGGCAAATATCTATCCCAGCAGAGTGCTACCCCCCCTGACATCTCAGATGCTCAGGTAAGAGCCGCCCTCTCCAAAGCAAAAAACACAGCATCAATGGGACCAGATGGTGTCCTGGGATGCGTCCTACATGAACACCAAGAAGAGCTAAACCCAAACATAAAACTACTGTTCAATCTCAGCCTTACTACAGGATATGTGCCCAAAGAGTGGCGTACAGCAACAGTGGTCCCTCTCCATAAAGGTGGTGCCTCAACGGATCCTGGAAACTATCGCCCCTTAAGCCTGACTAGCTTGATCTGCAAAGCTATGGAAAGGATCATCATGGACCTCATAAATAAAGATATTGGGGACCTACAAACACTGGATCCTACCCAGTTCAGCTTTGTTAAGGGCAGATCCTGCCTCTTAAACCTGGTTGATTTCTTTGAAACAGTAACCAAGGCCATTGACGAGGGGAAGGTGGTCCACACAGCCTACCTGGACCTCGCAAAAGCCTTCGATACTATACCCCACTCGGGAATTATAGATAAGCTCACCAGCTTAAATATAAACCCCTATGTCACTAGATGGATTGCAAATTGGCTCAAGGACAGAACTCACATGGTTAGAATTGCTGGAGCCATGTCAGACTCCAAACCAGTTACAAGTGGTGTCCCACAAGGCTCAGTCCTGGGACCTCTCTTGTTCGGCATATATTTCTCGGAGGTACAGGCCAACACTGAAGGACGGTGGCTGACGAAGTTCGCAGATGACTGCAAACTGGGCGGCATAATCGACTCTCCAGCCGACACAAGCATCCTCCAAAAGGGCCTCATAGAAACAGACAACTGGTGCCAGAGCCATGGCCTCAAGCTAAATGCCAAAAAGTGTATAGTCATCCCCTTTGGCAAAAACAAAGTGCCCACAAATTACCACATAGGTGGTAATCCATTAAGTACAGAAGTAATTAGTGACCTGGGGACCCAAGTTGATAGCAATGTCTCATTTGACAACCACGTGGCCAAAGTGGTTAGAAAAACATTTTATATAGCCCACCTAATCATGAAGGGATTCACATCTAGATCAGGGGAGGTCATCGTGCCTCTTTACTCACCCCTCATCAGGCCCATAATTGAGTATAATGCCCCTTTTGGGATGTACCTTACCAGACACCTGCAGCAACTGGAAAGACCCCAAAAGTACCTCACCAAGAGGATCAAAGGGCTCAAATAGATGCCATATGCTGCCCGGTTAAAGAAACTCCAGCTCTACTCAGTGGCATACCGCCTGTTCAGAGGCGATCTGTGCCTGACGTATAAAGCCATGTCCAACCCAGAATTAATGGACATGCTGCACCTCAGAAAATTCAAATCCCATCGAGCTACGCGCTCGAGAGACTTGAACCTCAGCACTGAAATAAACAGGACATGCTGGAGGGACAGATTCATAACCCAGAGGCTCCCTTCACTCTGGAATAAAATCCCAGTCCAGGTTAGGCAGAGTCCCTCATTGACTCTCTTCAAGAGGAATCTTGATGAGTGGATGGGAGATCGTAGGTTTACCCCGGGTATCACTTCTGTGTCACTGTTAGACAGAGGCACAGTATACTAACCTCGAAAAAGGGCATAGCAAAATAAATTTAAAATGGGTGGCGAAAGCCAAACACATTCTGGCTAGGCTTATAAATGCCCTAGGGCAGACAGCCTAGTATGAACCTATGAACCTATGAACATCAAAGGGGGTATTCAAGAAGGATGATTTGATGGGCTCCGCGAAGGAACACAAGCGCATCCAGGAGTGTCTCCTAAGAGCAACTCCTGTACACACTGTCCTTCTCGTTTTACCAGCTGCATATAAAATGAGGCGCATGGACGAGCTGACTATAGAATTGAGGGCAGCAAACTGGGCGGCAACTTTGCCTGTAGCCCCTGCAGCTACTGTACCCTGAAGAGTATCTCCTATCTCTTTAAGGAGATCTCTTTGTAGTCTGGTAAAATGGGTTAAAATAGTTAAGCGAATGAAGAGCAAAAGTCGCTGAACTAAACATGCTATTCCCACATCTATCCATGATCCTGGAGTCTCTGTTAGGAGGATGGACAGACAAGGAAGTTTCAGACATTTCCTTTTAGTTGGCTGCCGCCACCACCATGTCATCAACTGGCACACCTTTTGTCAAGAAATATTTATCTAGGGGGGTAGAAATTAACTTATTAGGCCTCCTAGGGACAGTGTCCATTGTATACGGAGACTCCCACATCCTTCTTGAGACCAGCTGCATCAGCTCATTGAAGGGCTGAGACATCTAAGAAGTGGAGGGCTGAGACCCGAAAGCCTTCAGGAGGACCAACTTGTCCTCAGTAGGGTTCGTGGACTGCCAGTCACCCCTCTGCCTAAGGAATTCCAGTATCTCAGCAAATGAGATATCCTCAGAGGGGGACTGTGGGGACCCTTCTGATTCATCGAAGTCAGGGTCAGATGTTAATGACTCCTAAGGGGAGTCCAAGTTTCCTCTTATACACACTCTTCATGGGAACCTCTCAGTGGGAGCTTCTGGGGAGGTCTTGGAAGAGCATGGGCCACACAATGGGGCTTCCTGAGGCTCTGGGTCTCTGCACTTAGCAAGGATCTGTGAGGCAGAAGCAGACACAGGCGCTTTAGGGGATGAAGAAGCCAGACCTGAAGTTGAGGATGTCTTGGGAGACATAACTCTCCTCATGACTTGTAAGGCACCTCTGCTCTGATGCTAAGGGACCGATGGATCTGAGGAAACCATCGATACGCCCGGCATCGGGACAGTGGACCCTGAGGTAGGAGCCGAGCTCATCCAAGCCGAAGCCCCGAGAGGCAAAGTCGGTTTGACTATCCTTCCCGGAACCGACCAGAGAGTGTCGGCTCCTAGAATCCTCGTTTGGCGCAGAGGACGTCAGAGTGAACGGAGCAAAAGACACCGAAGCAGGCTTTGGCTCCGAAGGCTCCACAATCAGCATGTCTGAATCCTCCGGCTCCGAAGGGCTGGTATGGCTTGGAGGAGGAATAGATAAAGCTGGCATAAGGGTCTTCGGCTCCGAAGCAGCCTGGGTCAGAGCCGATAATTTGGCAAAGGTCGATGTTTGTAAAAGCTTCTGTACCACCTGATCCACTTCCAAATCAGATAGGCTCACAGAAGATCGAGATGATTGGACTGATGGTACTGACTGGAGAATAGGTGATTTAGGAGTTTTGGATACCGGTTCTAAGACCGGGGACTGCCTCTGAAAAGAGAAAACAGTCGGCTCCAAGACCTGTGGAGCCGATGTCACAGACTCTCTAGATTTTTTTGATTCTCCACAAGTCTTGGAGTACTTTGAGGACCTACTAGATCCATCCTGGTCACTCAATGCCTCCTGAAAGAAAAGTTTCAACAAACCTCTATCAATAAGCTTCCTTTTTCTCTCATGGAGAACTCTAGAGGAAAAGGAATGACATATAGCACATGTCAGTTGTAAGTGCAAAGCACCCAAGCAGAAAATTTCGGTTACCGACTGCCATGTGAATTGTGTATACTGCTTGGGTGCTTTGCACTTACAACTGACATGTGCTATATGTCATTCCTTTTTTAAACCCTGACTTGGGGTGTTTGTCCTCATCACCCATGACAGAAGTGGACACAACCAACAGCAGCAAGAAAAATTTAGCCTTCGAATAAAAACCAGGCTAACTATCAGCACACACACAGAGTAGCCTTTAAACTAAGGCTAACTATTCAAAAGACTTTTAATAAAAAACAAGTTAAAGATAAGCACACAAGCCTAAAATTAAGGCTAACAAGCAAACATACCCATATAAATAAACAGATAATTTTAAGAGTTAGTAAACTATGCTGTAGAAAAAAATGTGACAAAGGGTCACTGGCTAAACAATTACTATTCACTAAATGATTACACTATACTATGCTAATAAGAATAAAAGACAAAAGGTCACTGAACAAGTAATACTTTTTGTCAGAAATTTTAACTAGGCCTATAAAAAAATGAGGCCAAGTATAAAGCTAAGAAACAGCACACAAAGGGAAGGGAACTCTATAGAAAAGCTTTAAGAGCTTATCTAACCTAAAAATCTATCTATTATATTGAAAAAACTAACATTCTTTGTTAAATGCTTAAAAACCTCAGCTTTGGCCGGCTAAGGACTTGCTGTATTCAACTGGACGTATAAGAGAATTTAAGTACCTTTATCTGCTCTTTTTTTTTCAAAAAAATACAGTATTTAAATTGATTTTAACTGTGTGGAAGGAATATTAACTGAACTGGAAGTTGGTCAGTGTTTGCTGAACTTTGTTATTTGCTAGTAATTACAGGTGTGGGAGTAGTCACATTCTTTGATTTCCTGTCCTTGCCTATTTAAGTGGTATAGTGTGAAATATTTTCTGCTTAAAATCCTCAGCTTTGGCCGGCTAAGGACTTGCTGTATTCAACTGGACGTATAAGAGAATTTAAGTACCTTTATCTGCTCTTTTTTTTTCAAAAAAATACAGTATTTAAATTGATTTTAACTGTGTGGAAGGAATATTAACTGAACTGGAAGTTTTGACTCTGCTCTTCAGTTAGTCCCACCCACCCTCTCTGTTTTTGTTTTGGTGTTAATCTTAGTGGCCTTGCAACTGCCCGCCCCTCTTGTAAATTTGTTTTTGGATACTCCTTCTGGGCCCATCTCATTTGCTCACTTAACTGAGTGCAGTGAGATCATATTCTGATTTCAGGCACTCCTACTGTGTACAAAGAGAGCATCTGGGAAACAGAAAAAAAAAATTTAAGCTTGTTTCCTGCCTTTCCTGTTAAGTGGTATAGACTATTTGTAGGCTTCTGTGCCCCCAAGCCCTTTTGTGTTGGAGGGAAGCCTTCTAGCTTAGTTTTTTTTTCTTATAACTAGCCAGTTTTCAAGTTTCAGCACTCAAATCTGTTTCTTTGATCTCAGCACTTATTCAGAAAAAAATAAAATAAAAATTTCATCTGCTTTTACTGTACTTGTGTTTCTACCTACCTTTTTTTTTACTTTTGCATCATCTTAAAAGTACTCAATTGTATTTATTACTGCTTGGTGTAACTCATTCTAAGCCTTTTGGTTTAAACACTTGGGCTTCGGACCAGTTGTTTTGCACTGAGAGGGTTTGTGGTCTGCACTGTAGTGGCAGAACAGGTAGCTTACATCCTTCTATGTTGGGAATGGCTGATTGAGGGCTCAGTGTCTGTTATTCTAAAAGTGTATTAATTCTGGTTTAAGCACTTGGGCTTTCAGGCCAGTTATTTTACATTAAGAGGGTTCGTGGTCTGCACTCTTGTGGGAGGAGAGGCTGGACTCTGCCCTTCTGAGCTGGAAATTTCTGGTTAAAGGCTTATAGTGCATGCATATCTGAACTGCTTCTTACTGAAGTTGGTGTGCATTGTTTGCTGTGGCATGTACTGGATTCGGGCCTGCTGGATCTAGCTTTGTTTGTTTAACTTGAGCACTAATCCAGGCATTCTCTAAAGTATTCAATTGTATTTATTACTGCTTGGTAGTAACTTGATTAAAGTGTAGCTATCATTCTAAGTCTTTTGGATTAAGCACTTTGGCTTCAGACCAGTTGTTATACATTAGGAAGGTTTGTGGCATGCACTGTGGTGGCAGGACAGGTAGCTTTCATCCTTCTAAGTTGGGAACTGCTGATTGAGAGCCCTGTGTCTGTTATTCTTAAAGTGTATTAGTTCTGGTTTAAGCACTTGGGCTTCAGGCCAGTTATTTTACATTAAGAAGGTTTGTGGTCTGCACTCTTGTGGGAGAAGAGGCTGGACTCTGCCCTTCTGAGCTGGGAATTTCTGGTTAAAGGTTTATAGTGCCTGAATATTTGAACTGTATCTTACTGAAATTGGTACACCTTGTTTGCTGTAGCATAAACTAGATCCAGGCCTGCTGAATCTAGCTTTGTTTATATGCTTGTTGTTTGTTTGCTTGTTATTTCCCTGGAACGCTAATTCCACCTAATACGCGGCTTCTCAGCGCTTCTGTGGATCACTAGTGATATCTGCATTGCTTACTGTACTTATTTCCTTGTTTAACTTGAAAGAAAGTTACTGTTTGTCATTTTTGCATTTAAGTTACCTGTAACCCATTGCACTTAAGTTGCCTGGCACTTGCTCACTAAAGCAATTATATAAGTCAGCACTAAAAATTAAAAGCACTACACCCTCACTCCCCACTGGCCCTGGTTTTCAATTATTAAGGAATTCCCAATATTATTCTAGCATGTCCAAAGGTCAGTTGTCAATCTCCTCTCCGGTCCAGCTGGTGAATCTGGGAATCTTGGGGCAATGTTACAACTACCTCATGTAAACAGACAACCATCTCCTCCTCCCAACAAATTCCAACACATGTGAGAGATGCAACCATATAGCCAAACTGGAGGCTAAGCTCTCTCAACTCAGTACTGGCATAACCAGTCAGGAGGAGAAGGAAACCACACTCACTACAATTCCAGTCTCACATAGACCTACCACGACAGCAAACCAACACATAATCACACAAAAACATACTCGGAGGCTCTAAATAAAGATCTGCCGAAGCAGCAGAGACCTCCAAAGCAGACACCCAAGCAGCCGCTACCCCAAAACAAAACAAGTGCAAAACATATCTCACAAAGCCAGTGTGCCGAACAGTCACAGCCCTTAAGACTAAACAACACACCTGATACACTTGTAATAGGTGACTCTATCGTCAGGCACACTGACGTCCCACTCAACAGGCTGAACAAGGAGAGGGTCACGGTGAGCAGCCTGTCGGGCGCTAGGATCCGCCACAAAACACAAGCACTCAGGTCACTCCAAGGCAAGTACAAATATGACTCAGTCATTGTCCATGCAGGTGTGAATGACCTGAGACGTACCTCCCTGGACTACATGAAGAGAGACATAAAGGAGCTCTCTGAGCATGTAGCCCAGGCCGGTATGACCCTAACCTTGAGTAGCATCTTACACACACCAAGAATGATGCCACAATATGAAGACAAGATGATCAATTTCAACAACTGGCTTAAGTACTGGTGTCATTCAAAGGGGATCCAATGCCTGTCAGCTTGGGATGATATGCTCGACAAGCCATGATGCTTCGCTAGGGACGGCTTGCACCTGTCACCCCTGGGCTTTCGGATATTGGCAAAGGCTCTTGCTACCCCCATAGTGCCTTTTTTAGGCAAGGCTCAAAAGACAAACCCACCTCCATAGGTATCACAAGGGATAAGAAACTAAGAGTAATGCTACTTAACGCCAGAAGTCTAAACCTCAAGATGCATGCACTTGAAACTCTCCTTAGCATGGAGAACATCGATATCTGTGCAGTAACAGAAACCTGGTTCAGGGCTCCCGAGAGCACCCCAGCATTACCAGGTTATACCTCATACCATGCTTTTCGGCCCCAAAACTTGGACCGAACCACAAAAGGAGGGTGAGTATCGATATTCATCAAAGATACCCACACCTCCAGGTTGGTGACAAAGCACGAAGCATCAGAGACTATCCATGTACAACTAACAGTGGGTAAAACTGCCTTCCAGTTTATAACCTGCTACAGACCACCCTCCCAAACCCAGGAACCCCACTCGGCCTTCCTGAGAACACTGGAAAATATGAAGGTCTCTCCAAACACCATTATACTGGGCGACTTCAACTACCCAAACATAGACTGGGAGCATTACTCTAGCTCCAAGACCCTAGCCCAAAGGTTCCTAGAATTTATAAACTCAAATGCTATGGAACAACTTGTTACCACTCCCACAAGAGGGGAAAACATACTGGACCTGATCATCACCAACATGGGGACTCTATGCTCCAGACCAGAAGTGTATCCCTCACTGGTAAGATCAGACCATAAACTAATCTCACTGGATATTCACATCCCGATCCCTCCCCCTGCCCAGAAAACCACAGTGAAAAACTTCTCTAAAGCAAATTTCACACTCCTCAAAACTGAGGTGGAATCCTTCAAAGCCCCCGGGCCTGTGGAAAATACGGCCCAGACCGCAGAATCCTTTACAAACGCATTCTATGAACACCTTCAGGAATGCATGGATCATGCGATCCCAATTAAAACCAAGACCCAATCCTCCAAAGGCAGACGTCCTGTCTGGTGGACCCCAGCCATAAACAAACTATACAATAGAAGGAGGAAGCTACTAAATGATAGAGCAAAATCCCAAAAAGGGAAGGCATCACTGATCAGTATTAGCAAAAAACTACGGGCACACATAAAATTGTCTAAGGCCAGCTTTGAGAGAAAAATTGCACAGGACACTAAGGATAATCACAAGGCTTTCTTTAGTTATGTTAAGAACCTGGGTGGGAATTCCCAGATATGCTCAGAATTAGTCCAAAATGACAAAAATACACTGAACCCACAGACATTGCCAACATCCTAGCTGACAGGTTCAGCGCAAACTTCTCCCCCCCTCCCCACCAAAAGGGCAAATATCTATCCCAGCAGAGTGTTGCCCCCTGACATCTCAGATGCTCAGGTAAGAGCCGCCCTCTCCAAAGCAAAAAACACAGCATCAATGGGACCAGATGGTGTCCCGGGCTGCATCCTACATGAACTCCAAGAAGAGCTAAACCCAAACATAAAACTACTGTTCAATCTCAGCCTTACTACAGGATATGTGCCCAAAGAGTGGCGTACAGCAACAGTGGTCCCTCTCCATAAAGGTGGTGCCTCAACGGATCCTGGAAACTATCACCCCATAAGCCTGACTAGCTTGGTCTGCAAAGCTATGGAAAGGATCATCATGGACCTCATAAATAAAGATACTGGGGACCTACAAACACTGGATCCTACCCAGTTCGGCTTTGTTAAGGGCAGATCCTGCCTCTTAAACCTGGCTGATTTCTTTGAAACAGTCACCAAGGCCATTGACGAGGGGAAGGTGGTCCACACAGCCTACCTGGACCTCGCAAAAGCCTTCGATACAATATCCCACTCGGGCATTATAGATAAGCTCACCAGCTTAAATATAAACCCCTATGTCACTAGATGGATTGCAAATTGGCTCAAGGACAGAACCCACATGGTTAGAATTGCTGGAGCCATGTCAGACTCCAAACCAGTTACAAGTGGTGTCCCATAAGGCTCAGTCCTGGGACCTCTCTTGTTCGGTATATATTTCTCTGAGGTACAGGCCAACACGGAAGGACTGTGGCTGACCAAGTTCGCAGATGACTGCAAACTGGGCGCCATAATCGACTCTCCAGCCGACACAAGCATCCTCCAAAAGGGCCTCATAGAAACAGACAACTGGTGCCAGAGCCATGGCCTCAAGCTAAATGCCAAAAAGTGTATAGTCATCCCCTTTGGCAAAAACAAAGTGCCCACAAATTACCACATAGGTGGTAATCCATAAAGTACAGAAGTAGTAATTAGGAACCTGGGGACCCAAGTTGATAGCAATCTCTCATTTGATAACCACGTGGCCAAAGTGGTTAGAAAAACATTTTATATAGCCCACCTAATCATGAAGGGATTCACATCTAGATCAGGGGACGTCATCGTGTCTCTTTACTCATCCCTCATCAGCCCCATAATTGAGTACAATGCCCCTTTGGGATGTACCTTACCAGACACCTGCAGCAACTGGAAAGACCCCAAAAGTACCTCACCAAGAGGATCAAAGGGCTCAAACAGATGCCATATGCTGCCCGGTTAAAAAAACTCCAGCTCTACTCAGTGGCATACCGCCTGTTCAGAGGCGATCTGTGCCTGACGTACAAAGCCATGTCCAACCCGTAATTAATGGACATGCTGCACCTCAGAAAATCCAAATCCCATCAAGCTACGCGCTCGAGAGACTTGAACCTCAGCACTGAAATAAATAGGACATGCTGGAGGGACAGATTCATAACCCAGAGGCTCCCTTCACTCTGGAATAAAATCCCAGTCCAGGTTAGGCAGAGTCCCTCACTGACTCTCTTCAAGAGGAATCTTGATGAGTGGATGGGAGATCGTAGGTTTACCCCGGGTATCACTTCTGTGTCACTGTTAGACAGAGGCACAGTATACTAACCTCGAAAAAGGGCATAGCAAAATTAATTTAAAATGGGTGGCGAAAGCCAAACACATTCTGGCTAGGCTTATAAATGCCCTAGGGCAGATAGCCTAGTATGAACCTATGAACCTATGAATTTGAAAAATAGTAAAGTTTACTGGCCCGAGCCATCAGGAACTTCCGATCAGTTGCAGCGGCAAACTAGATCTGAGGTAACTCAGGGTGCATCATGGGATAGAGACTTGGCCTCGAGGTACTTGAAATCCTCAAGCTTTGCCAGTAGGTGCCGACTCGGAGCTCAAGAATGAACGTCGAGACAGAACAACTTCACATTATACTTTTTCCACCACTGACAAGACTCAGTTGTCTGAGATGATGTGTTGCTACAGGGGAAGACAATGAGAGAGGCGGGCAGAAAGGGGAGGTTTGTTGGTAGGATTCAGACAATAACGCACTGTTAGGCCTGTCAGGAAAGGGCTGTCTAGGAGTAGATTGGGAGAAAGTAGGCCTGGCAGAGGATGATTTCCTGGCACATTTACTTTGTTTCAAGAGGGTGGTGCGGAGGCCTTCCTGGCAAATCTGTGAAACTTTGGCACTGGTGATACAAAGAGATGCATGAGGTCCTGCAACACTTTGCTTTTCTCCTGCAGGGTCTTAAAAAGCTCTGCTGATTTTTTTATCAAAAAAAAAATTATCAAGTGGAGCATCCATGATTTTACTTTTAAAATCATCAGGCAGAGGTTGTAACCTAAGCCAGGCGTACCTCCAAAGGACAGAGGCACAGGCAGCTGATCTAGATGATGCCTCAGCAGTATCACAGCTGCATTTTATGGAGTGCCTAGTAACCTGTGCAGCCAGTTAGAGGGAAGAGGCAACCTGTGCTTTATTGGAGGAATCAAGAACAGAGCTGAATTGGTCTAAGCCTGAGATACTAGAACCAGCACATATTTTACCATATGAGTTTGGTAGCTGATGGCTCTGAAGGCCAGAGTTGAAGACGTATAATTTTTTTCCCTAACCTGTCCATCATTTTGCTGTCTTTATCGGATGGAAGCAAAGAAGAAGAGGGAATCTGTCTGGATTGCTTATCTGGTGAGACAGCAATTAACAGCAGGGTCTGCCAAGGAGGGCTTAATGAGAAATTTGTAGTCAGGTACTTTACAGAACCTATCTGGTCTCTTTGGTGCAAGTGGCTCATAATATGGAGCTTTGTAGGATGAGGCAAAGGCACCCAAGTATGCAGAGATGACTGCGGGGGATGGCTGAGGGAGAAGGGGATTCAATCTGGAGAAGCTCATATTACCTTTTATGAACTACTGTCATTTGAGTGTAATCCCACTTGAAATACGCCCTTATTTTGGTAACTGTTTCCCCAAATGTAATGTCTTCTGGAGGGGAGTTACCTTCTAGGGACTCTACTGGTAAGCAGCATCCTAAGGGGGAGGCCAGTTGTGAAGTAAAAGAAAGGGGCTCATCAGAAGATGAAGAGGAAGATTCCTCTTCTGAACTTTGAGACAAGGGGCCTAAGGATGCAAGCCTGGGGCTCACGTCTGGTAAAGCAAATGGGGCTTCTGAAGTAGCAGGCCTAAGAGTCATGAAAGGCCTGGAAAAGGGATTGGGAAAATGCTTGTCAATCCAGGATACCCTCACAGGAAGCAGACAAGTGTTTTGTTTTTTTGCTTCTTTTTGAGTGATGGCATCCTAGGTCCAGTCTGAGTAGGAGTAGGCCCAGGATCCAAGGTCATAGCAGGACCTGAGGAAATCTCCTTGGTAATGAAAGCTGGCAAAGAGTGTTCAGGCAAACCTGAACCCCCCAACATCGGAAACTGACATCGGTATTATCTCTGCAGATGTGTCGATTGGAGAAACTAGAGCAGTGCTCGAAACGGAACTCACTGTAGTCGCTGAAGCCATCAGGCGTACCTCATCCCCTAGATCGATGGCTGGCACGAAGTCTGAATCTAGAGGCGCATGTGCTTTTTCAGGACTTGATACTTTGGCGGTTTTCCTAAGCAGGTCGGCTGATACACCGGGCATCGCTTCCACACCCAAGGCTATTCTCTTAAGGCATTGGTTCTCAATGAAACGTGCAAGGGCCTCTAGAGGGCTGCGTAGGGTCTTCGGGACAAATGACTGGCAAACAGAGCAGGATTTGTAGTCGTGGGAAGGTCCTAAGCAAGAGAGGCAGAGGTTGTGGCTGTCTTTGTGGGGGATTTGACGCCAGCACTTAGATTTCCTCTTCCTAGTTGACATGGAAGGAATCGGCTAACAATTAAGCAAAAAAAAAGCAACCAGAACTACAAAAAAACAACCCAATGGGGTAACTTATCTTTTTAGAAGTCTTGGGCAGGGAGCAGAACGAACAAGCAGACGTTCGACTGGCAGCAGAGAAGTTCTGAGGTCTATGTTCATGGACGTCACATTTATGGCAAACAGTTTATGGTACCTACATGTGACGTCCCACACACCATACAGCAACCAGGCTAAGCTTTTGTATATGGGCCAGATATTCGGGTCGTCTCAGGTGGAGGATCCCTCAAGTTCAGAATACAGCGACATGAAAATAGGACACCAAATGTTCCAAACTGACGGTCACACCTACAGACTTGAGATAGCATGGATAACCTTTCTTTTAAGTCAAGACACATAGTACAACCAGCGCTTCTACTAAATGCTATCTGGCTTTGTCTTTTCTTTATAGCTCTCTCAGCTGGGAAACACTTAAATGCTTTTAGAAAACATTTTCTACAAGCCATTTCCCTTTATCAGATTGCCTCCTAGAGACATGAGAACCAGACACAAAACTGCCAAGCATAATTTGTTTACTATAAAAAGTGTTAGAATCTTTTTCATTTACATGCTTTCTCTTACAACTTGTTACTATATTAAGCTAACAGCCTTAACCCAGTTGCTCCCCTGTACAAGAATGAGAAAAAGCCTATTAATTACTTCTTTTGTCATGCTCTTTTAACCAGATTTTTTTACACTGCAGTGCCTACATTTCTTAAAACTGAACAAGGAGAAAGAGAGAAGGAAGAAAGAAAAAAACAGGAGCACCTATTTATATTAGTATCCCCATTACACTGAAAAACAAATTTGAAAACATTACTTTATAGCATGTAAAGAAAATCATGCACTTTTAAAACAGTACCAATAAGAAAACATTTTGTTTTACTTAGCGTCAGCTTTCGCTCTCCTCTTCCCCTCTCCTGAGGGTTTCTCCAAACATTAATGGCATGAAGGAGGGCATATGTTTTAGAGTCTCTTACAAGTTTAACAAAGTCTAAGTCCAATATTTCCAAATTTTCTTGTTTTGTCATGTTTCAGAAATATAATTATTGCTTTGTAATCCCATATTTGTCAATTTCCAAGTTGCTGGTTTTATTCCTGTTCATCTCCATCTCCCAGATCTTGTCTCTGCTTCATTCCAACATATTCTCTATTCTTCTAGTCAACTATTGTGCTTTTTTCTTTCTCAAGCATTTCCTGTTGAAATATTGGCAAAGGTTTCATTGGCACAGTCTCTCTGGGGGTTTTAATACGGGAAGAACAAGAAGCAGAATCTCCTTTTGTTTCACAGCTCAATTTTTGTTGGACAAATGTTTGTATTGCTTCCTTAGCATGTACTTCATCAAAAAATGATTTTTTTCCCTCCAGGGAAAAATATTTTGATGACAGATGGGTACAGCAGTTTCAAAGGTCTAGGTTGTCTTCTCATAGCCAGGTTTGCAGCATATGCATGATGTGCCCTTTCAATTAACAATTCCTGTTGTGGAATACCTGTCCAGTTGCTTATTTGTGCTTTCATAAAATTAATACAGTCCGTGCCTTCCAGCTTCTCTAGTACAGCAGAAAATCTCAGGTTTTCCCTACATGCTATGTCCTCTAATTCTATTACTTTTTGAAACATCTCTTCTTGCGCAGTCTCCTATTCGGCCAGCCTTTTCTTCATTTCATCTCTTGAGTTTTGCAGTTTTTATCACCTTCTGTGAATATCTGTTTAAAGCTTTTTCCATTCTTTCTAGCCATTTATTGGTTGAGATAATATACTACATCAGTGTTTTCTTTATTTCAATCAGTTGAGTGCAGTTGCCTTATACCTTCCGCTAAGTTACTGGAAGTCATGTCTGGAGCTTGCACTGCTTTTTGCAGAACAGCTGCAGTACTTTTCCCAGTCAGTGTTTCTTAGTCACCTTCTGTAGCTGATTTTCTTTCAGGTCCTCTGTACTTGTTTTTTCCTGGCATCCAGGCATTGCACTTAATAACCAGTTACTGATATTTATCCAGAAATTTAGGGTCACTGTCTTTCTCTGCTATGTTTCTGTTTTCACACTCGAAGAGCTAGAATTAAGCTGTTACTCAATGTGCAGCCACATCCTGGAAGTAAATGGTGCACTTAACTTACAAAGTATTCTGAATACCTCCCCTCTGTCTTCTCCCCCATTTGTATACAAGGAAAGAAATTATGCGTTTGGAAAAAGTGTTGTAGAAGAATGGCAGACCATACTGCAGCACTGTCCCTACTCAAATACCTACAGTTAAGGGGAATATAATCATACAACTGAGTTTGCATTACTGAAGGAGATACTATTGCGGTATAATTTATTATCTATGGGGAAACAACTAATGCAGTAGCTACTCCCCAAGGGGAAGAAGAAGTTGCACAGTGGCCTTGCAAGATGGCTGAGGCAAAGTTCATTCAACTTAAAATGTCTGTAAAAATGTCCATAGTAAACCATGTGTCTGCCTCACAGACTTGTTAATACTCAGAAAGATAGTTGTTGCAGTTGCTGCTGCACTGGTAGAATGAGCTCTTAACATCTGTCATGTGCTTCACAAAGATTTCACAACACAAGCTGATGCAGTCTGCCAGCCAGTTGGGTTGGTTTGAGACTGGCTTGCCTTGTTTACCTGGGAAAAGGACATAATTGCTCAGATTACCCAAATTTCTTGGTTCTCGCTAGGTAAAATCTGAGAAGTCTTCAATCATCCCTAGCAACTAAATTTCTGGGTGGAATCATGTCAAACCTTGAGGATGGCAGCTCCAAAGGAGGATTTAGAACTTGATGGTATATCCAGTTTATAATGCTTGACAAAGGTATGCACTGTTTGACCATGATGCTGATGCGCCATGCCATGAACGGAGGAACTCTTGGAATGGTCGGGGAAAAAGACAGGAAGATGACCAGCCTGATTCAGGGTAAGTTCTGAAGCAACATTAGACAAAGAATGAGTTACTTCTGAGGAAGACCCTGTCTTCATGGAAAACCAAATAAGGAATTTTTGAAGGGAGGACATGCAATTCAATGATTCATATGGCTACCACTTACCTTCTGAGAGAGGTATCTTAAGGCACAAGAAGAAGCTGGCTAAAACAGGACTCAAATCAAGGACTCCAAAACAAAGATCAAGTCCCTAGGTGGAGCAAGATCTTTAACAGGAGGTCTCAAAAGGAAAGTATCATTAAGGAAAATTTTATACAGTTCTGTGAGGCTGAGGTCAGGGAATGTAAACCTTGGGATAAGCTTGAAACTGCTGCAAACTGGACTTTATTGGTGGAGTAACTGGAGCCAGAATCAAATAAGTGTGTCCATGAATTGCATAAGTGTGTCCATGAATTGCAAAAGTGAAGGTAAGGGGCTTGAAAAGGGGTCCAAGCACATTGCTAAGATGAAATCTTTTCTAATTACTACTATGTAATTTACAAGTTGTATACCTCTGAGAAAGTACAGTTGTGTACACTTACCATAAATGTAGATGTTCGAGTATATTCACTGTTGCAGTCATCACATTTGGGTTATCTGCCTGCAGGTAGCCCTCAGCTGGCCTGAATACCAGAGTCTTGAGATTCCTGCGTCAGATGCTGTTGCTTCTTCCATCATGTCAGGTCAGGGGTATAAAACATGCAGCCGACGCCATTACATCAGTTTTTCTTGCTCCAGATGTCAGGTGCCCCCAAAATAGGAAGCAATTATATGGTGTGGAACACCCCCAGCAAAAAGCAAATACACAGAATAAGATATGCCAAACCAAAAAGGATAGGTGAACGCAAAGACATTCAGGGGGCTGGAGGGAGGGTAACCAAGACTGCAACAGTGAATACACTTGAACATCTACATTTATGGTAAGTGTACATAACTGTACTATGCTCTTCATGTTTCACTGCTGCAGTCATCACATTTGGGCTGATTCCCAAAGCTAAGGAAGGGTGGAGGTAGATTAAGAAGCATTAGGACTGGCAATCAGGCCCTGTAAGACTGCTGTGGCAAATCCATCTCTGGATTTAGAAAAGATAGGCAAGTGGTAATGCTCGGTGTGTAGAGCGCTCCAGGTTGCAGCTTCCAGGATGTCCCTGGTAGGGACTCCTCTGAGAAATGCAGTAGAGGTAGATGTAGCCCTAGTGGAATGTGTTTTTATCCCCTGTGGGGTAGGTTTTCCATGGTACTTGTAGCAGAAATGGATGCAGTGTGTTATCCATTTAGATATGGTTTGCTTTGAAATGGCCTTCCCCTCTGTCCCTGCAGCAAAGCTGTCTAGCAGCTGGTCAGATTTTCTGAGAGACTTAGTCCTGTCCAAATAGAATCTAAGCTGTCTGTGCAAGTCTAGAGAATGCAGTATCCTTTCCCCTTTATTTTGAGGATTAGGGAAAAAAGGAGGCAAATGAATGAACGGGTTTAAAGCCACACTAGACACCACCTTGGGCATAAAAGATGGGTTAGTCCTGATGGAAACCCTGTCCGCATGGAAGATAAAAAGAAGTTATGTACTTATCATAATGTTCCATGTGAGTTATTTCTCTCTCCTTTATTCTCACTGATGGGTTCGGAGCCAATCCTCGGCTCCGACACGGCCGACAGCAAAGCTCAAGGTTTGCCAGTAGCTCGAGACCAAGCCCCTTATCCCACAATGCACTGCTGGAATTACCTCAGATCTTGTTTGCTGGAGTATATATACCCTTTTATTTATTTATTTATTTTTCTACAAGGAAGCACTTCTCAAGGGGGAAGAAGTATTGAATAACCAGGATGGTACCAGCCTCTAAATCAACGGTCAGCCAGGAGGGGGAAGGAGGGAGGGACGGGAAAATAAAGGCGAGATAAACAACTCACATGGAAGGTTATGGTAAGTACATAACTTCTTTATGTGAAGTTGTTAAATCTCGCCGTTCATTCTCACTGATGGGTAGCATCCCTAGCACCCTCAATCTTGGGTGGCTCATGGAAGTACGTTTTTCAGTACCGTGGAACCAAAGGAAGACCTGTCCCTGGAAGCCTTATCTACTTTGTAATGTGTGATAAAGATATGAGGCTTAGACCAAGTGGCTGCAGCACAAATATTGTCAAGGGGTAATTTATCTTGAAAGGCAAAAGACGTAGAAACATCTCTGGTAGAATGAGCCTTAGGTTTGTGTGTCAATGGCATGCTTGCATTCGCATGAACAAAGGATATACAATCTGATAACCATTTAGATAGGGTTGTTTTAGCCACTGGATTACCTTTTCTGGCCTCCGAAAAGGATATGAAAAGTTGATCTGATTTTCTAATATCCTTAGTTCTATCAAGATAAAATCTGAGTTGTCTGTGTACATCAAGTTTTTGCAGCATGTATTCCAATTTGTTAGAGTGGTTGGGAAAGAAGACTGGCAACTCAATGACCTGACTGATATTGGATTCAGAACAGACTTTAGGCAAAAAGGAGGGGTTTGTTCTGAGAGATAATCTATCAGTATGGAAAATCATATAAGGAGGCCTGACAGATAATGCTTGAAGTTCTGACACTCTGCAGGCAGAAGTAATGGCTACTAGAAATATAGTCTTCCAGGACAAATATCTGAGATCACAAGAAGATGCTGGTTCAAAGGGGGGGAGAATTATTTGAGACAGCATAAAATTCAATTTCCAAGGAGAATAAGGGATTCTGACAGGAGGTCTCGTGAAAGGCACCTTTAAGAAAAGCCTTAGATAACTTATGGCCCATAACATTCAACCCATTGAATCCAAGGTGGAAATTTGATAGGCGGCTAACTGGACTCTAACTGTGGCAGCTGCTGCTGCTACTTTAAAAATCTTTGTCAAAAATTCTAAAATGGATGATAGGGGAGCTCGGAAAGGGTCGATTTTCTGTATATTGGCCCAAATTGAGAACCTGTTCCACTTACTGCGGTACAGTTTCCTGGTGGATGGCTTGTGAGAAGACAAAAGGATTTGTCTTGTATCATCTGAGAGTGAATGAAGCCTGACAATTAGGGGAAGTGGATTAGCCAAACAGTCAGTTTTAGGGACTGCAGTGAAGGATGGAGGTCCCCTGACAGGTGTGTCAGAAGGTCCGGAACTGGGTCCAGGATCCATGGATCCTCCAGTAGATGATGGTGAAAGAAGGGGAACCAAATCTGTCAAGGCCAGTAGGGAGCTATGAGGATAACTGTCCTTCCCAGCGACTTTGCTTTCTGTAAAACCTTGGGTATCAATGGAATAGGTGGGAATGCATACAGGAGACCCGGAGGCCAATCGTGTACAACTGCGTCTCTCGGGGAATGTCCTGGAGGTGGTATTAGGGCACAGTAGCTTCTGCATTTGGTAATGATGTGACTGGCAAAGAGGTCGCAGCAAGGCTGGCCCAATTTGCGGAAAATCAAATCCGCAACTCATTGGTTGAGAGACCACTCGTGAGGCAACAGTATTGCCCTGCTTAGCTTGTCCGCTATCATGCTGGATTTCCCCGGGATGTGCGTTGCTATCAGAAAAAGTACAGTTTTGTACCTACCATAAATGTAGATGTCCGATACGTATGCATCTGCAGTCATCACATATGGGTTGTCCTGCCTCAGGCAGCCCTTCGGTCGGCCGGATTCCAAAGTCTGGGTCTGGCCTCGGCTGATGTCGCACTTTCCCCGACGTCAGAGCGTCTGGGGTATAAAAGCATCAGCCGACGCCATTTTCCTCAGTTTTTCTTGCCCCAGATGCCAGGTGCCCTCTAAGGAAGGCTAAAATTTGGAGATATGCATTGTAAAAACAAATCCAAACATGCACAGTACTATAAAAACAAATACACCATAATAGATCCCCCAGCTAGCTATAAGAGGGGTAAGTACCCAAGAAGTATACCACAGAGGGGAAGGAGGGAGGGTAAACCTGACTGCAGATGCATACCTATCGGACATCTACATTTATGGTAGGTACAAAACTGTACTATGTCCTTCAAGGATGCATCTGCAGTCATCACATATGGGTAGAATACCATAGCCAATCTGGGGGTGGAGGTACTAAGTAAAGGAAGGTGTAGCTAAGATACCCTGCAGAACTGCCATAGCAAAGCCTGCTCTGGATCTGGAGTATAAAGGTAAATTGTAATGCTTGGCAAATGTATGCACGGAGCTCCATTTAGCAGCTTCTAAAATGTCCTTGGTAGCCACCCCTCTTAGGAAGGCTGTGGTGGTGGCTGTGGCTCTCGTGGAATGAGGTCTAATGTTAGCTGGCACAGTTTTTCCATGAAAGGAGTAACAAAAACGAATGCAATTTCCTATCCATTTTGAAATAGTCTGTTTGGAAATTGCTTTTCCTTGTGCCCCAGCAGCATATGCTACAAACAGCTGGTCAGTCTTTCTGTAACTTTTAGTTCTGTCCAAGTAGTAGCGCAACTGTCTGTGTATGTCCAGGGTGTGCAGAAGTTTCTCCCCTTTATTTTGTGGTTGTAGGAAGAATGTAGGCAAGTGAATAGCTTGGTTCAAAGATACCCTGGATACCACCATTGGCATAAATGTAGGATTGGTTCTCAATGAAACTCTGTCCTGATGAAAGATAAGAAATGGCTGTACTGCCATTAGAGCTTGTAACTCAGATACTCTTCTTGCTGAGGTTATGGCCAGAAGGAAGGCAGTTTTCCAAGACCGAAACTGTAGATCTGCAGATGCTGCTGGTTCAAAGGGAGGAAGTGTTAGTTTTTCCAACACGAAGTTAAGGTCCCAAGTAGGTAGAGGTGGTTTCCTTGGAGGATTGATGTTTTTGATTCCTCTTAGAAACTGTCTCAGGAGAGGATGAGAGAAGACAGGTGGATTAACATTGTATTCTGCTGAAATTGCTGAGGCATGTATCTTAATGGAAAGGTAAGACAGGCCGTTGTGGAACAATTCTGCCAAATATTCCAGTATATGTGCCATGTTCATCACTGTGGCATCTAGGCCCTTTGTTGTGTTCCAAGTGTGAAATCTTTTCCATTTTGCTGAATATGCCTTCCTTGCGGAAGGCCGGCGAGCTTCCATAATAATATCCTTCACTCTCTGGGATAGCTTATCCTGAGGAGGAGTCATGGTATTTTCCAGGCAGTTAGCTGCAAGGTTTTCAGGTTGGAATGCAGAGTCTTAAAATTGTGCTGGGTCAGTAGAAGTGGCCATAGGGGGAGAGGCCACGGTTTCGTCTGTGACATGCTCTTTAACAGTGGGTACCAGTGCTGTCTTGGCCAGTTTGGAGCTATCAGAATCACTCTGGGCTGCTCTGTCCTGATCTTCAGTAAGACCTTGGTCATTAATGGGAGAGGTGGAAAATCATACACTGTTAGAGCTTTCCTGCTGAAAGAGAGAGCGTCCACTTTCCATGCTTGTGGGTGGTATGTCCTTGAGCAGAATTTCTTCAGTTGATGATTGTGGGGGGAGGCGAACAGATCTATTTCCGGCCTTCTCCATAATTGTGTTATGAGTAAGAAGATGTCTGGGTGCAGCATCCATTCGTGTGCATCCATGGTATTTCTGCTTAAGCTGTCTGCCAGTATATTGTCTTTCCCTGGCACGAACTGGGACTGCAGCTGTATACTGAGTTTCAAGGAAAGTTCCCATAGATTCATTGCCAGTCTGCAAAGAGGGTAGGAATGGGTGCCTCCTTGCTTGTTTATGTACCACATAACTGTGGCGTTGTCTGTCCTTATGAGTAGGTGGCCTTGATGAAGAAAGAGTTTGAAGGCCTCGATTGCGTGCATCACTGCCAGCATTTCCTTTTGGTTTATGTGCATGCGCAGCTCTCTTTGTGACCATAGCCCTTGGATACATCTGCCCTCCATGTGTGCTCCCCAACCTTGGCCTGAAGCGTCCGTAGTGATGGTTTGGTTGGCTCTTGGCTTGCTGAAGGGCAACCCACTGTTCAACTGGCAGGCTTGAGCCCACCACAGAAATTCCTTTTGAAGGCATGGAATGAGTGGGATCAAAGTTTCTAAGCTGTGACTGTGCTGAGTCCATAAACTCCTTAGGTACCATTGTAATTTTCTCATATGCAGCCTTGCTTGTGGAATCAGAAGAATGCAAGATGCCATGTAACCCAGGGCCTGCAGGATTTTCCTTGCAGTCAGCTGAGTTTGTCTTGTCAGATTCTTGAAGTAATCCGGTAGTTGTTTTGTTTTCTTCTGTGAGAAAGGCCATTTGGGTGGTTGTGTCTAGATCCGCACCCAGAAAAGTTATTCTTTGGGATGGAACAAGTCTTGATTTGTGGATGTTGACTGTATATCCCAAGGCCTGCAGTAGGTGGATGGCATAATCCAAGTCCTTTAACAAAGTTTGCTTGCTGTCCGCTTGTATAAGGCAGTCGTCCAGATATGGGTAAATTTGAATCCCCTGAAGTCTGCAGAGTGCAATTACTGATGCCAGGCATTTCGTGAATACTCTGGGCGCAGTAGATAAGCCAAAGGGCAATGCTGAGAATTGATAATGCTCTGACCCTGCAAGAAATCTGAGGTGTCTTCTGCAACTTTGTCTGATAGGGACATGCAGGTATGCCTCCTTGAGGTCTAGAGTCACCAGCCAAAACCCCTTGCCCATCATGGGAAGGAGTTGCTGTAGAGTCAGCATTTTGAATTTTGGCACAATGAGGTAAGTATTCAGTGCGGACAAGTCGAGAATAGGCCTCCATTGATTTTCTTTTCTTGGAACAAGCAATAATCTGGAGTAAAATCCTTGGCCTTGTTCTGAAAGAGGTACCTTTTCTATAGCTTTCATTTGTATTAAGGTGGAAATTTGTTTCAAAGCCTCTGCCCTCTGATTTGGTGGCAGGTCTGGCATGCCTTTTCTTTTTGGCAATGTGTGGAAATGGAACCTGTATCCTTTGTCTATTATTTGCAGTGTCCATGTGTCCCTTGTAATACTGTGCCAATTTTTTGAAAATAAAGAAAGCTTTCCGCCCAATGGTGCTTCTAATTGAGCCCTGGTCGGCGGAGTCAAAACAAAGTCATTGAGTCTGTCCTGGTGTAGCAGTTGTAGTTCCTGCACTACCTCTCTGGTTGGGAGGCTGCCATTGACGGCCTCTGTAGGAGCCTCTAGCTTGCCCTCTACGTCTGGCACGCCTATTCCTGCCTCTCTGAGATCTGTCTGAGTCCGGAAAGGACCAATTCTTAGTAGGACAATTTCTGCTGAATCTCGGTGGTTGGACTTGCAGAAAGTCTTTGACTGTTTGCACAGATTTTGCCTTTTCTTCAAATTTCTTTAAGACCTCTTGAGCCGTGGAACCAAATAATTTTTGCTTTTCCATAGGAGCATCCAAAAGCTTAGCTTTAACATGGTCTGGCAGAGATTGTTCCTTCAGCCAGGCATGCCTACGTATGACTGCACCTGTCATAGCTGACCTACATGAAGCTTCCAATGCATCATAACCACACTGCAAGAAATGGTTACTAACCTGCTGGGAGTTATGTACCAGATCCTGAAGGGATTTGCGATCAAGGGGTTCAGAAGAAGACAGTTTCTTATGCAATTCATCTAACAAATACTCTTGGTACTGTATCATATGAAATTGACAATTTAATGCCCTCATGGAAAGAGTTGCAGAAGTATACACTTTCTTACCCCATCTCTCTAAAGCTCTGGACTCCCTTTCAGAGGGTGGAGGATTTCTAGCAGTGGCAGCTGCAACCCCTTTTGGGCCCTGGGAAATAGTTTCTGGATCAGCAGAGTGGGCCTTGTACAGGTGTAGATGTGAGTCCGGGACCCTGTAGTACCTATCAGGTTTGGCAGGAGCCGGAGGGAGAGAGTCAGGGGCTGTACTAGCATCAGAGTACACATCATCAATGACATTCAAAACAGGAGGTATAGCTAAAGGCCTATGCTGAGGTAAATGTAAAAAGGTCCTTAATCTCTTTCTAGAATCAGTGAATTCCTGACCCTGCCATTGAAAATGTTCTCTCATAGAGTGTAATGTCTCTCCAAAGGAAAACTCTTCAGGAGGGGAGGCCGAGGGAATAGATTCTTCAGCATCAGAATCCTCGTAGGCCGAATAAGCCTCCTCCTGGTGGTCTGACAGAGTAGAGCCATCAGTGGACTCATCTGAGGAGTGGGGGTCAGAGGGCTCAACCCTGGGCCTTTTGTTTGGAGGTGGTTGAGAGCCCCTGTCCGGATGAGGTTGAGAACCTCTAATTAAGGAGATAAGATCCTCTGCTAAGCTAAGAATCTGTGAGCCAGTAGAGGGTCTCTGAGAGGTAACCTTGGGAGGCAAAGCTTTAGAAAGTTTAGCAGCTTTAGCCCTAGAGAAAACCTTAATGGACATGGATGCAGGGGGTCTGGCTGCACCACGTGCAGGAGTAGACTTGTCTAAAGGAATGGTGTCGGAAGGTTCCTGGACACCAGTTTCAGTAGGTAATTCAATAACCGACTCGGCCGGGGCCTCCGGGGCCGAGGTAGTCGGTTGTGCGGTTTCGGAAGTACCAAGGACTCGGTTTCAGCCGAGACCGAGACACTCGCGGTAGGCCTGACCGTGGTTTCAGCCGAAACCGCGGCCTGCGTGTGTCGGTCCTTGTCCTTCCGTTTCTTAACTAAATGCGAAGTCGGAGTCTCCGACGGAAGAGTTCGTCGGTTGAAGGAAGCACAGGCTGAACAGGCCAAGACGTCGTGGTCTGGGTCTAGGCAGGGGAGGCAGTAAGAGTGGAAATCCTTATGAGGTATTTGTTTCCCACAAGTTAAACAATTATTAACTTTATCTGACATCGGCTGAGGCAAGAAAGAGTCCCCAACGGGGTACTTAGCTTTTTCGAAGTCTTCAGTAGCTGAATCACAGGAACTGGCCGACCGGCACTTACGAACTGCTTCTGCTTCGGGCACCATGCGGCAAGAAAGACTGAGGAAAATGGCGTCGGCTGATGCTTTTATACCCCAGACGCTCTGATGTCGGGGAAAGTGCGACATCAGCCGAGGCCAGACCCAGACTTTGGAATCCGGCCGACCGAAGGGCTGCCTGAGGCA
Organism: Protopterus annectens; assembly: GCF_019279795.1. Classification (NCBI taxonomy): domain Eukaryota; kingdom Metazoa; phylum Chordata; order Ceratodontiformes; family Protopteridae; genus Protopterus; species Protopterus annectens. The sequence continues at coordinate 756,631,264 of NC_056747.1, read as the reverse complement.
GGACAACCCATATGTGATGACTGCAGATGCATCCTTGAAGGACATCGGTGGGATGACACAGCCCATTGCCATACCCTGAGGGCTTCTCGACAAAGGGGGTAAAGACTTGGTTCCGCCTTGTTTGTTCAAGTACCAGACCACTAACATGTTGTCTGTCTGAATTGCAATTGTCCCTAGAGGAAGAGAGTCCTGAAAGTACTGCAATGGCAGAAGTACCTCTCTCAAGTCCAGAACATTATATGCAAATGTGACTCTTGATCCGTCCACATGCCTTGGGCAGTCTTTCCCTGAAAATGCCCCCTCCACCCTATCAGGGAAGCGTCCGTGGTCACAGTGGCTACTGGGGGGGGGGGACACAAAGGGTCCTCCGATTGTAACATGAAGAGATTTCAACCACCACCAAAGGTCTCTCTTGCAAGAATCTGTGATGAGAATCATGTGGTGCATCGGTAACTTTTGGTAAGACCACTGAGCGAAAAGGAGCCATTGAAGGATTCGCATATGCATCCTTGCGAGTGGTACAGCCAGGATTGCTGCCACCATCAAACCTAGCATCTTCAAGACCTCTGCTGCTGTAGCTTTGTTCTTTGACACCAGTGAGATGATGTGTGGGCGAAGAAGTGAAACTCTTTTGATTGGAAGATGTAGAGTGGTGGTTGAGGTATCTAACTCTGCTCCTATAAAAATGGTATGCTGCGATGGCAATAAGGCAGACATTTCAAAGTTGATTGTAATGCCTAAATGATGGCAGAGTGTCAGAGTATATTGTGTTGCCTGAGTCAATTGATGCCTGGTGGAAGCAGTGAGGAGCCAATCGTCTAGGTATGGAAACACCTGGAATCCTAGACGCCCCAGGTGAGCCGTGACCACTGCCATGCATTTGGTGAACACCCTGGGGGCTGTAGTGAGACCAAAGAGCAGAGGGCACGAAACTGGTAATGAGTGGCTCCCAGCCGGAAAAGCAGGTGACCCCTGGAGCGTCTGTTCATCGTTATGTGATTGTACGCATCCTTGAGATCTATGGAGCACATCCAATCGCCTTTCCCTAGGAAGGGAAGAATGGACTGAAGCGTGACCATTCAGAACTTCTCTTTCTTTACAAATTGGTTGAGTCTGCTGAGGTCCAAGAAAGGTCTCCAGTCCCCTGTTTTCTTTGGTACCAAAAAGAATCTTGAGTAAGTTCCAAATCCAACTTGGTCTGCTGGGACTGGTTGGATGACTTTTTTTCTAGCAATTTTTGGACCTCTACTATTGCTTGTTCCCTGAGACTGGGTGGAACATCTGGGATTCTGTTTACAGGAGTAGGAGTGGAAGAGAATGGTATGAAATATCCTCTGGAAATGATGCTTTGTACCCATGTATCTTTTAGTTATGTACTTACCATAACTTCGGATGTATGGGATCCATCTCGCCTACATTCATAACTGATGGGTTCGGAGCCGATCCATCGACTCCGACTCGGCCACTATATACTAGAACGAAGTCTCTAATTGGCTGGGCTACCCCTTATCCCAGAATGCACCACGCCTGCTTCCCCAGATCTTGTTTGTTCGCTTTCATACCTACATCCAGACACAGAGACATACCAGCAACTGTAACAAACTAAAGTCCTTCAAGAGAAAAACTCAGTAAGTAGCAACATACCCTCTAAATCCAATAGGAAGGGGGAAGGAGGGCGGGTACATATGAATGTAGACGAGATGGATCCCATACATCCGAAGTTATGGTAAGTACATAACTAAAAGATGTAATGGGATCCTATCTCGCCTACATTCATAACTGATGGGATAGCGTCCCTAGCACCTAAATCTCGGGTGGCTCATTGGAAAACACTCCTGAGAACTGTGGAACCAAAGGAAGCTCTACCTCGAGAAGCCACATCTATCTTGTAATGAGAAATGAAGGTGTGCGGAGAAGTCCAGGTAGCGGCCGCACAGATATCATCTATCGATAATTTGGAGTGGAATGCTACAGAAGTAGCCATTGCCCTGGTAGAATGAGCCCTGACTGGGAAGGGTAGCTCCTTGCCGGACCGTGAATAAATGAAGGAGATGCAATCTTTAATCCATTTGGCTATGGTGGTTTTAGCCACCGGTTGACCCAACCTATTTTCCGCAAAGGACACAAACAGCTGATCTGACTTTCGTGTCTGATTGGTCCTACTTAAATAAAAACGCAGTTGTCTGTGAACATCCAACTGATGGAAAATATATTCTGCGCTACTGGAGATTTTGGGAAAAAACACAGGGAGCTCCAAGGATTGTTGAATGCATAAGGGGGATGCTAGCTTGGGCAAGAAAGAGGGATTTAACTTGAGGGACACTCTGTCTTTGTGAAAGGTCAAATAAGGAGGATTAGAACAGAGAGCCTGAAGCTCTGAAACCCGCTTGGCAGAGGTTATTGCCACCAAAAAGGCGGTTTTCCAAGATAGAAATTTTATATCACAAGTAGCTGCTGGTTCAAAGGGGCGGGCAGTTAAAGAAGCTAGAACCATATTCAGGTCCCAAGGGGGCACAGGATGGGCTATTGGGGGCCAAAGGAGCCACGCTCCTTTAAGGAAAGATTTGCAAAGCCTGTTTGCCATTAAGGAAGGCTCAAAAGTGACATGAAAATTAGAGATAGCCGCCAGTTGGACTTTAATTGTGGAAACTGAAGAGCCCAAATGAAACAAAGAAGCCAGGAATTCTAAAACCTGAGGTACTGGGGCGGTAAGGGGATCTATACCTCGTTGCTGGGCCCAAAGAGCAAACCTCTTCCATTTGCTGGAATACAGTTTAATAGTGGAAGGTTTGTGAGAAGAGGACAAAATGTGGATGACGTCTGGAGAAAGAGAGTTATCTCTGACTAAGGTTGGAAGTGGAGTAACCAAGCGGCCAACCTCAAGGACCTGAGGGATGGGTGAGACCATCCCAACTGATGAGTTAACAGGTTGGGCACCAGGTCCAGAAACCATGGGCCTTCCACCACATACCTCAGAAGGAAGGGGAACCAAACCTGATGAGGCCAGTGTGGAGCGATCAAAATCATGTCGCTTCCTAGATAAATCGCCTTCTGTATCACCTTCGGGAGAAGGGGAACCGGAGGGAAGGTGTAGAGTAGACCGGGGGGCCAACTGTGAGCTAGGGCGTCCCTGGGAATCTGCCCCTGAGAGGGAGTCAGAGTGAAGAACTCCCTGCATTTTGCATTGTGAGGGCTGGCGAACAAGTCGCAACAAGGGAGGCCCCACTTGGCGAAGATGTTTGCAGTCACTCTGTCATTGAGGGACCACTCGTGGGGCAACAGGAAAGTCCTGCTCAGCCTGTCTGCAATCACAATGGATTTCCCCAGAATGTGCGTTGCCACTAGGAAACGCTGGGTAGCAATCGCCCAATGCCACACTCTCATGGCCTCTCGGCAAAGAGGGTAGGACCTGGTTCCGCCTTGCTTGTTTATGTACCAGATTACTGACATGTTGTCGGATAGAATCGCAATAGTACCCCGGGGAAGAGCATGATGAAGTGCTTGCAAAGCCAGTAGCACCGCTCTCATTTCCAGGATATTGATATTTAAGTGCGTTTCGTGAACCTGCCACGTGCCTTGGACAGACCTGTCCAGATAATGACCCCCCCACCCTATCTGGGAGGCGTCCGTGGTCACCGTGGCGACGGGAGGCTGAAGAACAAAGGGTCGCCCCTGGTCCAGGTTGGACCGAAGCAGCCACAAACGTAGGTCCCGACGGCAAATTTCCGTAATCTGGACCAGATGGTTCAAGGGGAGTTCCTGAAAGGACCATTGAACCAACAGTAGCCATTGCAGCACCCGCATGTGCAGCCTGGCTAAGGGGACTAGAAGAATAGTCGAGGCCATCGTGCCCAATAACTGCAGAATCAGTCTGGCCTGAACTCGTGATCTGGGTAACAAGGTTTGGACCTGAGACTGCAGGACCTGAATCCTTTCTACCGGCAAGAATGCCCGCATTCTTCTTGTGTCTAACTCTGCACCTATAAAGGTAATACGCTGAGACGGCTGCAGCACAGATTTTCCCCAATTGAACGTGATTCCTAGTGAATGACCCAAACTGACTGTGGTCATAAGCGCCCGAACTAATAGATGCTTGGAGGTGGCAGTAAGGAGCCAGTCGTCTAGATAGGGAAACACTTGGAATCCTAGACTTCTCAAGTGAGCTGTCACTACTGCCAGACACTTGCTGAACACCCTGGGGGCTGTGGTGAGACCAAAGGGCAGTGCTCAGAACTGGAAATGACTGGCTCCCAGGCGGAAGCGTAAATGACTCCTGGACTCTTGACTTATCAGAATGTGATAGTAAGCGTCCTTGAGATCTAAGGAGCACATCCAGACATCCTTCTCCAATAACGGGAGAATGGACTGAAGGGTGACCATTCGGAATTTGGATTTTTTTACAAAGCGATTCAATGATCTGAGGTCCAAAATGGGCTTCAAGTCCCCTGTCTTTTTTGGCACCAAAAATAGTCTTGAGTAAGTTCCTGATCCGATCTGGTCGGCGGGGACAGGCTGAATGACTCCTTTTTTTAGCAGCTTTGAAACCTCGACCGCTGCTTGATCCCGCTGACTGGGTGGCACATCCGGGATTTTCCTGATAAGAAGAGGGGAGTTTTTGATGAAAGGGATGAGATAGCCTCCGGTTATGGTCCGGAGCACCCACTGATCCTTGGTGACAGATTCCCAAGCCTGCGGGTGTTCCACAAATCGACCCCCGACTGGCTCCGGAGATGCGCAGTCGGGCCACGTCTCAGGGACGGTGAGCGTAGGATGGACCACGAAAGGAATCGTGGTCTCCAGAGTTACGGGGGCCTCTGCCGCCTCTGGGGCGGCGTCTTCCTGAATCCCCCCCTGCCTCTAGAGGGGGGATCACTCGGTGGAGTAGGGAAAAACCTTTGAGATTTCCTGAACCACATTTTCCCTCCTCTCTGAGCCTTGGGGTAAGGTCTAGAGGGAGCGGAAAAACGGGCCCCCACGGCAGTCGAGGTCTTGCCCTCCTGCTCGCACCGAGTCAGTGTCCTTCACCTTGGGTCCAAACAGGGAGGACCCATCAAAGGGGGCATCGGTGAAAAAAGACTTAAAGGCCTCAGCAAAGGGACATAAGTGTAACCAGGCGTGTCTTCTAAGAGCCACGCCTGTTCCCGCTGCTCTACTCGCCCCTTCGGCCGCATATGATATGAGCCTCATGGACGAGTTGACTATCGAAGATAGGGTAGTCATCTGGGCGCCAACAGTTTGGGCTAACACCTCAGGAAGATTACCCGTAAGAGACTTGCCTAACTCTTTGAGGAGGTCCCTTTGGAGCCTGGTAAAATGATAAAGATAATTCAGCGACCTCAGGGTAAAGGCCGCTGAAGAAAGGGTACACTTCCCGTACCTATCCATGCTCCTGGAATCCTTATTAGGAGGGTGAATAGATGTTGAAGCCTCTGCCACGTCCTGCTGAGTGGCAGATGCCACCACCATCGCATCTACTGCAACTCCTTTAGTCAAAAATTCCTTTTGAGGAGGGGCTGAGAGGAACTTGTTAGGCCTGGCGGGCACCGGTTCCACAGTGTCAGGGTGTTCCCACACCCTTCGAGAAACTAAATCTAGTAATTCATCGAAGGGTGGAGATACCCAGGAGGCGGAGGGCTGGGCCCCAAAAGCCTTGAGGAAAACTGACTCCTCTGCGGAAGGGGTTTTGGACTGCCAATCGCCTCTCTGTCTCAGGATCTCGAGGATATCTGAGAATGAGACGTCATCCGAGGACGATTTAGGGGACCCTTCCACATCATCGAGGTCAGTATCTGATGTGATAGACTCATCCTGGGAGTCAATGTGCTTCATCTTGCACAATTTATTTCTTGGAGGTTCATCTGAAGCGGATTCAGAAGGACCTCCCGGGAGAAGGGAACCCCCCCCAAGGGGGTATCCTCAGGCCCTGGGGCCCCGCTGTCGTGGGAATGAAGCACACCAGAAGCACCAGTTCCCAAGTCTAGGGACGGTGAGGTAGAGACTTGCTGAGCCGACAAGGACATGGCCAGCGCACTCCTCATGGCCTCAAAAGCAGGACCTCCAGACTCTACGGAGGACACCGGCTGAGAGACCACGACGGTACCGGGAATCCCTGCGGCCGACGCTCCGAGGGGAATACTAGGCACCGAAGCTACCAGTTCCAAAGTGTTCCCTTCGGCCCCGACCGAGGAAGTCCCGGTACCGAACCCTGACGCCGAGGACAGGGTAGGAATGATGGTCAGAACAGAGAAGCTCCGAGGGAGTCTCGGTTCCGACTGGACAACTCTGCTCCGCTCTACCATCACCGACTCCAATGGCTCCAAGGAGGTTGGAGGAGGAATCGGATGCGTCGAAGTGGGGACCGGCTCCGGAGCAGAGTGGGCTGGAGCAGAGACCATTTTTGCAAAAACCGGGGACTGGAAAAGCCTCTGGATAACTCTGTCCAAATCTGAGTCTGACAACCTAGAGAATTAGAGGAAATAGATGGGGGCCGAGACGACTTCTCTCTCTCTGCACCGATAGACCAGGGGACCGGCTCCGCAACGGCTCCAACACCATCGGCACCGGATCCGGAACCGTATGAATAAGCATCGGCGCTGAAGGGGACTTCGGGGCCAGGGGGAGAGTCTGAGCTGCACACCTCCAACGGCTCTGAGACCAAAGGAGCCGAAGCAGATGATTCGCCTCTCGATCCCCCAACCTGCAGCTCCGACACCACTGAAGCCGAGGAAAGAGGTATCGAGGCAGACCCTTCCACCCGAGGCTCCGAAGCCATTGGAGCCGAGGAAGAAGAGGTCGACCTATGCTTCTTGGAAGTCGGTTCCAACGGACTGGTCGGAGCCGATGACCTTTTCTTTTTAGAAGCTGGAGAGGAAGGAGAAGTCAAAGCTTCCTCAAAGGAGGGCTTAATAAGCCCCTTAAGGATCAATTTATTTTTTCGTTCTTGAAGGACCCTAGAGGAAAAAGCATGACAAACACTACATGTTTCCTGCAAATGTTTCGGTCCTAAACAATATACACAAACAGCATGGCTATCAGTAAGAGACATTTTGTAGTTGCACTTGGTGCACTTTTTAAAACCAGACTTCTGCTCTTTCGACATCCTATCACACAACTATTTCCCACAACGAAAAGCAAACCTTAAAGTAGGGCACGAGCCCTTTGACTCAAAAAACGGGACTGGCCCGAGATACAGAACACAAAATGGGCAGAAGCCCTCTAACTTAAACGGGCTTAGCCCGATAAATCAGGATGTACAGAGAGACAAAATCAACACACCCACACACAAATAAGGGCAAGGGCCCTCTAACTTAAACGGGCCTTGCCCGGTATGTAGAAAAAAATACCAATCACACCAAAACAGGTTACACACACACGTAAAGCTGTTAAAACAGCTGCTTGTTAAATATGTGAAGAAAACCCTAGGTCAAAAGACCAAAAAGTAATGAAAAACCCACTTGGCTCCAGCCAAGTCGAGACCACGTCCAGCTTGGCGTGGTGCATTCTGGGATAAGGGGTAGCCCAGCCAATTAGAGACTTCGTTCTAGTATATAGTGGCCGAGTCGGAGCCGATGGATCGGCTCCGAACCCATCAGTTATGAATGTAGGCGAGATAGGATCCCATTACATCTGATGTTATGTTTAGCCAGGCTTCTGGGTACAAAGACAAGTGACCCCTAACTGCCTCCAGAGCTGAACAGCAGGGCCTCCTTTCAGGGGCGCTGATAGGGTGACCAGAGAACTGGCCTCTGTCACCCTATTGCTGCGGACCCCCTCTGCCATGCGGGCGGCATCTTCCATTATAACCCCCTCCTCTGCCTCTAGAGGGTGTTTCTCCACGTGTCCTGAAAGGCTCCCTAGGGCCCTTGGGGTATGGCCGAGTAGGGGTAGAAAAATGGACTCCAATAGCAGATAGGGTCTTGCCTTCCTGCTCACACCTGGTTAAAGTTTCCTTTACTTTAGGCCCAAACAGTGATGAACCATCAAATGGGGTGTTGATAAAGGAAGACTTACAGGGCTCCGCAAAGGAACAGAGACACATCAAGGCTTGTCACCACAGAGTAATGCCTGAACTAGCGGCTCTACTCGAACCAACAGCTGCATAAGATGAGACGCATGGACGAGTTCACAACCGAGTTTAGGGTAGCGAGCTGTGTGTTGACTTTGTCGGCAACCCCTGCAGCTACCGTACCCTGGAGAGTATCTCCTAGCTCTTTCAGGAGATCTCTTTGCAATCTTGTAAAATGGGTTAAATAGTTCAGCGATCGCAGAGAAAAAGTCGCTGAACTAAACATGCGTTTCCCATATCTATCCATGATCCTAGAATCTCTGTTAGGAGGATGGATAGATTTGGATGTTTCAGACACTTACTTTTTGGTGGTTGCAGCTACCACCATGGCATCAACAGGCACTCTTTTGGTCAAAAAGGCTTTGTCCACTGGGGCAGAGATGAACCTATTTGGCTTCCGAGGAACAGGTTCCATGGCCTCCGGTGACTCCCATGCCTTACAAGAGATCAGCTCTATGAGCTCGTCGTAAGGCGGAGACACCCAAGAAGTGGAAGGCTAAGACCCAAAAGCCTTCAAGAGCACCGACTCGTTCTCAGTAGGGGTTTTGGACTGCCAATCACCGCTCTGACTAAGGATCTCTAATATCTCCGCAAAGGAGATATCCTCAGAGGGGGACTGAGGGGACCCTTCTGACTCATCCAAGTCAGTGTCGGATGTCAAAGACTCCTGTGGGCAGTGTCCAAGTGCCTCCTCTTGCACAGTCTCTTCCTGGGTACCTCCTCAGTGGGGAGATCTGGGGAGGTCTCGGAAGAGCAGTGGACGCCCTGTGGGGCTACTTGAGGCTCAGGGTCTTTACACTTAGGGGGACCGGTATATGTAGACGTGGACACAGGAGCTTGAGGGGGGAAGAAAGCCCGAACTGATGCCGATGATGTCTTAGGGGACAGGACTATCCTCATGGCATCGAAAGCACCATGGCTCCGACGAGAAGGGGTAGATGGATCCGGAGGGACCGTCCGATCCTCCCGCACCAAAACCATGGGCTACGAGCCCGAAGTAGTAGCAGAGCTCATCCGAGCAGAAGCCCCGAGAGGAAGAGTTGGCACCGACAAATCAGTCCGACTATCCTCCCCGGACCCGACAGGAGAGTGTCAGCTCCTAGTGTCCTCGGTCGGTGCTGAGGATATTAGATGGAACCGATAACACTGGTGCGGGTCTTGGTTCCATAGGTTCGACAACTAAGTTTGGGCTCCTTCAGCTCAGAGAGTCCTGTACGGTTTGGAGGAGTAGTCAAGTCTGGTTCAATGGTCTTCGGCTCTGATGAAATGGTCGAGGCCAACAATTTAGCAAGTCCTGGTGTCCGTAGAAGCTTCTGCACTAGCCGATCCATATCCATATCAGAGAGGCTGACTGAAGACTTCGAGGAATGCACCGAAGGTGCTGACTGGAGCAGAGGAGATGAGGGAACCTCAGAGATCGGCTCCAAGACTGGGAGCTGGCTCCGAACCAAAGGGACACTCTGTTCCGAGGACTGTGGAACCGATGACGTTGTACCCTCTTATTTTTTTGCCTTCTTGGTTAGTTTAGAATCTGAAGATTTAGAAGATTTTGAAGAAGTGCTGGCATCTTCCTGGCTACCCAACACCTCAGAGAAAGCATGCTGCAGCAACCCCCTATCAATGAGTTTTCTCCTTCTCTCTAAGAGAACCCTAGATGAAAAAGAGTGGCAAATACTGCAAGAGTCTTGGAGGTGTTTAGCCCCCAGACAGTAAACACATTGGACATGTCCGTCCGTGATGGACATTTTCTGTCCACAATCTGGACATTTCTTAAACTCCGATTTGGGGTGAGACTTTTCCCTCTCATCTGACATGTTATAAACAGACACACCACAAAATTAACCTGTATAGGTTAAATACAGGGCTAACTAGGCCCACACTAAAAAAATATACTAACAACAAGTATAAATTGTTAAAACTAAAAAGGGCTAAGAAAGGGCCCAACACTAAGAAAACTAAGCCAACACAGGGCACTATCTCTACAATCTAACCTACTTAAAACTATGAAGCAAATATCCAAAGACTACGACCAGCAATATGAGAGTTAGAACCAGCAAAATGAAGGGTAATAGAAACAATCGTGAATCCAAAAAATGTATGCTGGTTCCAGATGTGCCAAGAAACACCCATGAAATACACTGTCCGTTGTACAAACTTGTATAGTGGAAATGTATAAAATAAATAAATAAATTCCTTTTCACTCGATGCAGTAAAAAATATGCAGAACTTTATTGAAAGTAAGCGCTTTCACCCATTAGGCTTCTTCAGACTTTTTTTTCACTCACTGCATTGCTATGGTTTAAATAAACTAAGATGCATTACTATTGGTTAGATGAAAAAAGGCTTAAAGCGCTACGCTCACTTTATATAGACATACACATGAAATTTCACTAACATATAAAAAGCTGTGATACAGCTTATACTTAAAAACGTTATATGAGTGACATCCATAAAAGTAAATACAACTTACACATACAGTATCATCTGTTTGTGTGCAAAAGCACATGCATGCATGGGTACATATGCGTATGCATAGGCAGGGGCAGACTGGCATACCAATACTTATACAATCATGCACTAATGGCTAAGTCCATCCACACACACACAGATAACAAACAGCTCAAAATAATACATAGATACATTTAAAAACATGTGTCATGGATCTAAACCCTAAAACACCAGTCATAACCATATATACACTTATAACCATAGGTTAAAAAAGGGGGGATGCATATACCAACATAGAAATAACCTAATAATCTATGATTCTACATATATAATCCTAAAACCTAGATAATGAAAGTATATACAAAATATATCAAGACTAATGCTTTGGTACTCAAAGTCTTTTTTTCTTCAAAAATGGTTTTACCTGTACTTTACCATTCAGGCCAGGAAAATGATCAGCTCTACATCTAATGATCCATCTCATTTCATTCTCTAACGTATAATTAATTAAATCACCCCCTCTTATATTAGTATTAATTTTCTGAATAACCATAAACTTGAACTTATGTATATTGCCCAACGCCATAGTGTGTTTAGATAAGGCATTAAACAAAGGTCTGAAGAAGCCTAATGGGTGAAAGCGCTTACTTTCAATAAAGTTCTGCATATTTTTTACTGCGAGTGAAAAGGAATTTACTTTATTTTATACATTTCCACTATACAAGTTTGTACAACGGACAGTGTATTTCGTGGGTGTTTCTTGGCACATCTGGAACCAGCATACATTTTTTGGATTCACGATTGTTTCTACTTAAAACTATATTATTTTTAACAAGAAATACACACACAAACTAAATCAGAATAATCTCTCAAAAGGAAGTAGAAGAAAGTTTTTTAAACTTGCGATTTAGCAAAAAAATGGTCCAAGCTGACTGGATCACAGAGATCTCAATTGCCGCGGCAAACTAGATCCGAGGTAATTCCAGCACTGCATTGTGGGATAAGGTGCTTGGTCTTGAGCTACTGGCAAACCTTGAGCTTTGCTATCGGCTCCGAACCAATCAGTGAGAATAAACGGCGAGATTTAACAACTTCACATTGAAGGGTTCCACTGCCATAAGAGCCTGCAGTTCAGACACTCTTCTTGCTGAAGAGATGGCTAGAAGTAAAGCTATTTTCCATGAGAGGAATTTCAACTCTGCTGTAGCAGCCAGTTCAAAGGGGTGTGGGGGGGGGGGGTGTAAGTTTTTCCAGTACAAAGTTAAGGTGCCAGGCTGGAGTGGGAGCTGTCATGGGGGGGTGGTCTTACATTTTTGGCCCCTCTAAGGAACTGTTTTACCAGAGGATGAGAGAAGAGGGGGTGGCTCAGTATTATAATGAGTGAGACAGCAGAGCCATGAATCTTAATTGAAGAGAAGGATAGGCCCTTGTGGAGCATTTCTGTTAAGTAATCTACTGTATGAGGTAATCTGGGCACAGTTGTGGCCATCCCTTGAGACTGGCTCCAGGAACAGTATCTTTTCCACTTTTCTGAATAGGATTTTCTAGTACTAGACCTCCTTGCCTCAAGAATAACATCCAGCACCTGCTTAGTGAGGGTTGCTAGAGGTGAGTTCAGGGGATTAGCCAGGCTGCAAGATTTAGGGTCTGAAGCTGAGGGTGCAGAATTTGGCCCCCCTGCTGGGACAGCAGGGAAGGGGTCTGAGGCAGGTGCCATGGCTGTAACACTGTCAGACTGAGCAAGGGAGGATACCAGTGCTGGCGTGGCCAATCTGGTGCAATCAGGATTGTCCTTGGCTTGTCCTGTTTGATCTTTAGTAGAACCTTCGAGAGGAGAGGCAGAGGGGGAAAGGTATAGACTGAGAGGCTTTCCCAGGAAAAGGACAGGTCATCCACCTTCCAAGCTTGGCTGTGGGGAATCCTGGTGCAGTATTTGTTCAACTGATAGTTCTAAGGGGAAGCAAACAGGTCCACCTCTGGTGTCCCCCACCTCTTCCCCAAAAGCGTGAATATTTTGGGTTCCAGTTTCCATTTGTGTGGGTCCATGAGATTTCTGTTTAAGTCGTCTGCCAGTGAATTCTGTTTGCCTGGCAGGAATTGAGCTTGTAGGCGCACTTGGTTGCTCAAGGCTGTGTTCCACAGAGCCATGGCTAGTCTGCAGAGTGGGTAGGAATGTGTTGCCCCCTGCTTGTTTATGTACCACATAACTCTGGTGTTGTCTGTCTTTACCAATAGTTGTCCTGGAAGAATAAGGCCTTTGAAGGCTGTCAGAGCATTCTGTACAGCTAACATTTATTTTTGATTGATATGTAGGTGCATCCGCTTTGGGTTCCATTTGCCCTGAATGCACTGCCATGCCATGTCAGCCCCCCATGCATAATCTGATGCGTCTGTTGTTAGGGTTTGGGTGGCAGGGGTAGAGTGAAAGAGTCCCTTGCTGTGGTTGAAGGACTCTGCCCACCAAAGGAACTCTGCCCTTAGACACGAAATGATAGGAATTATTGTTTCCAGGTCCTGAGAATGTTGACACCATAGAGTTTTTAGATACCTTTGAAGTTTCCTCATATGCAGTCTTGCATATGGAATTAACAGAATGCAAGAGGCCATGAACCCCAGAGCTTGCAGTATTTTCCTTGCAGATAGCTGGGTTTTTGTGGCCAGTAGGTTGAAGTAAGTTTTCAAATACATTTGTTTCTCTGGAGTGAGGAATGCCATCTGGGAAGCCGTGTTCAAGCTTGCTCCCAGGAATACAATCTGTTGGCAGGATACTAGGTGTAATTTCTTTTCGTTGATGGTGTGCCCCAGTGAAGTCAAAAGTCTCTTTACAAATGCCAGGTGCTGTAGTAGCAAGTCCTGACTTTCCGCCTGAATCAGGCAATCGTCCAAGTATGGGTAAATCTGAATACTTCTCTGCCTGCAAAAAGCAATGGCTGGAGCTAGGCAATTTGTGAACACCCTGGGCACAGTAGATAAGCCAAAGGGAAGTGCAGAGAACTGATAGTGCATAGAGCCTGCCTTGAAGCAAAGGTATTTCCTGCAAGATTCCATTATGGGGACGTGTAGGTAAGCTTCTTTTAAGTCTAGGGAAGCCAGCCAGGCATCCTTGGCTAGCACAGGAAGCAGCTGTTGAAGAGTTAGCATTTTGAATTTCGGAACCACCAGAAAGGTGCTGAGAATAGATAAATCCAGGATAGGACGCCATGAGTTTTCTTTTCTGGGAACCAGGAACAGTCTTGAATAAAAGCCTTGTCCCCTTTGTTCTGCTGGGACAGGTTGAATAGCCTTGATGCTGAGAAGAGAAAGTACTTGCTTTTGGGCCTCTGCCCACTGGTTTGGGGGGAGGTCTGGCCATCTACTTATGGTTGGGAGTGAGTGGAAGTGGAATCTGTATCCTAGGGAAACAATGTTTAAAACCCATGTCTTGGGTAGTGTATTCCCAGTTTTTCGCATGCAGGGCGAGTTTTCCTCCTAAAGGTGCAAGTACTTGAGCAAGGCTCGGTCGAGTTAAGGTTAAGTCATTGTGCAAGTTTACAATTGGGGGTTGGCTTACTACTCCCTGTTTTGGACATGGGTGCACTCCACTGCTTAGATCTGTGCATAACCTGAGACTAAAGTCTTGGGGGTCTGCTGCCCCTGGGTTTGGACTGAGAAGGCCTGGAAGGGACTGGAAAGGACCAGTTCTTTGAAGGCCAATGCCTACTGAAGTTAGGTGGCTGTATTTGTAAGAAATCTTTAACAGTTTGCATAGATTTAGCTTTCTTCTCCATCCTTTTGAGAACTACTTCTGCTTTATTGCCAAACAGGAGTTTTGGTTTAAGGGTGCACTCAGTAATTTTGCTTTGGACATTATCTGGAAAGTGTTGTTCCTTAAGCCAAGCATGCCTTCTAAGAACAGACCCAGTGACAGCAGCCCTACAAGCTGCTTCGAAAGCATCAAAACCACACTGCAAAGTATGTTTACCAACTTGGTCAGCAGAATGCATTAACTCTTGTAAATCTTTGTGTTCTGCACAGTCAGGAATCAATATCATTTTCTGTTTGATAAGCCCTATAATATGCTGCTGATACTTTAACATATGAAACTGGCAATTTAAAGCCCTAATGGCCAGAGTAGCAGAGGTGTATACCTTCTTACCCCCATCTATTTAAAGCCCTAGAATCCCTGTCAGAAGGGGTAGGATTCTTGGCAGTAGTAGCCTTAATGCCTTTTGGTCCTTGGGAAATGGTCTCTGAATCTGCAGTAGGATTCTTGAAAAGGAATTTGAGAGAGTCAGGTACTCTATAGTACCTCTCAGGTTTCCTGGGAGCTGGAGGCAAAGTATCCGGGGTAAGGCTGGATTCCAAGAAAACATCACCTAAACATCACCTACAATCTCCAGAACACGAGGGACAGCTAGAGGCCTGTGCTGAGGCAGGTTTAAAAATTCCCCGAGTCTCTTTTTGGACAGAGTAGTCCTGGCTTTCCTAGTGGAAATGCTCCCTAAGGTTATGCAGGGTTTCACCAAAAGAAAATTTTTCTGGAGGGGAAGCAGAGGGGAATAGAATCTTCTGCATCAGAATCCTCATAGGTAGATAAGGGTATGTCTTGGCAGTCAGAAGGAACAGAGATATCAGATTCCTGATCAGAAGAATCAGAAGGAAAATCAGTTCTAGGTCTCTGAGGGGGGTGGCTGGCTTCCTCTAATTAAGTAATAAGATCTTCAGCCATTCTAATCATTTGGCCCGTGGGCCTGAGAATGTGCTTTGGTCGTCGGTTTCCTAGGCATAGTGCGAACTTTAGGCCTGAGAAATTCAGTACTTTTGGCTTGAAACAAAGTCGTCAGTTTAACATGAAAATCAGTAGGCCTGAATACACCCTCAGAAGCCGGTGCCTGCAGAGTGGCTCCAGACCCATCCAAGGTAGAGTCATCCGCAGGTTCCATAGTTGAAGAAGCATCTTGCGGCATATACCAGACTCCGAATGGGTCTCAGTAGAGGCCTGCGAATCTGTAGAAGCAGGTATCAGGGGCAGCGAAAATGCCTCACTGAGTACCCGTCAACTGGCAACTAGCTTAACGGTAGTGTAGTCGGCAGTTCTGGACCTATGCGGTCTGTCTTTATCTTTGCAGATTTTTTTTTGGAAGATCAGTAGTCGGATGGCTTACCAACACCATTTCGGAGTACAGAGATCGACAGCGAAAGTATTTAGCTACAAAAATTGCCCCACGACGGATAGTTCGGGCATTGAACAAGGCACAAAACAGACCGCAAGGGACGTCATGATCTGGGCCTAAGCAGGTGACGCAGTAAGAATGAAAATCTCTATGAGGTATTTCCTTTCCACAAGCAAGACAATTATTACTTTTTTCTGACATTGGTTAGAGCAAGAAAAAAGGATCCCCAACAGGGTACTTATCTTTTAGAAGACTTCAGGTCTGAAACTCGAAAATGAAAATTTCAGGAGTTGGCCAACCAGCACTTGCAAACTGCTTCTGCTTCCTTGCAGTGTTCGTCCCTCAAAATGTCACCTCATCCCACAAAAAGGCATATCTAGTTACTGTGGCCAAAGGAAGGATGGAATGAAAAGTCTTCCTGCTGTGATGCAAGATGACTAGATCAGTCAGTCTAGCTAACACTTGCAGAGAGACTGGATCTAGGCAATGGAATTACTGCACACTCAAGGTCCACTGTAACATCTTCATGGCAGGGCTCCAACAAAGATTTTTGACAGACTGACAAATGCCTAAAAACAGACAAAGCATATAGTTTTTGCTGAAAGAAGGAATTCCTGTTGTGGCGGTGATGCCAGTTGTCTAAGTATGGTAAAATGTGTAACTCAGCCTGAGATGGGCTGCTGCAACCTACACGTACTTGGTGAACACCTGGGGGACAGTGGTGAGACTGAATGGCAGTGCTTGGAAACTGACGATGATTGGTTCCAAGTTGGAAGCAGAGGTACCATCTGGATGGTTTAGCATTTCTGATATGAAGGTAAGCATCCTGAAGGTCTGCAGAGCAAATCCAATCCCCTTCCTTTAGACACTGAAATACTGCCTGCACTAGTACCATCTGGAATTTTGCCTTTTTATACAATACTTTAAGGCCACTTAAGTCTAAAATGGGCACAAGGTCCTTTGACTTTTTGGAAACCTGAAATAGACACCATACCATCACCAGTTTGGTGGGGCTTTTTAGAAGGAGTGGTGCAATCTCCCTTGCAGCTACACCTTTCTGAGGGAGATGGCACATGTGGGTGGGGGGCAGATGACAGTTTTGGAGTTGAGAAAGGAATTGCATAACCTCTGGACATTATACTCTTTTTCCAGTAGTCTTGTGTGATGGCCAACCACAATTCTAACTGAAAACAGAATTCACCCGGGCTACCTCTATCAGGGATCCAGAGTGGAGTAGTCAGGCAAGCCCTCAGGGTGCTGAGAAGACTTCCTGGGAAAAGATCACTAAATCTCTGATTTTGCAAACCTTCTCTGCCTCTTGTAAGATGTCCATTAAAGGGGCCTTCTCTGCCATGGCCTTCCCTGTCTGAAATGGATTGAAGGGAAAATGCTGAGATTTCTTAAACCAGATAACTCTGGCACCCTTCTAGTTCCTAGGGAAGAACATTGAAGGGATTTCATGGTTCATTTATGGGTACTTTTTCCTGTAATAAATGTATCTATTGCAAATATATTAGTAAGAAAAAGTTTTTCAGCCACCTTGTGATAGGCAAGAAATATTGTGATAATTTTACTGATTGCGATTCTTTAGATGTGATCTACTTGGTGAGATGCAACTCTTGTCAAGCTTTCTATGCTGGTACTATGAACTGAAAATTAAAAGAACAGACAGGTGATGACATGTCAGACAGTAAGAGGAAGTTGACTTATTTAAACATTTTAGATACCGATGATACACATTTTAAATTTAAGGTATTGGAATTAATGTTGCACAATAGGAGAGGTGGTGATATTAAATTGCTTAAGGAATGTGCAGAATATCATTGAGTAAATATGTTGCAAGCTGATAAACATCTGGGTTTAAATGTTTTTATAACTATTAAACTGGTGCTCAACTATTAACAGGTTAAGAAGCTTTACAATACCGTTTTGTTTATGTAAAGTTTTCACTGTATATATTAATTTTAATTCACCGTGTAGCCTTTTAAAAAAATTGCTGCCGTGCTGTCATTGATTGCATATACATTTACATATAGGTTTAAACTGATTTGAAACTGTTTTGCACCTGATGAAACATGGTGTGAAAGCTGATGCTTGTGTCGATTACATTTGTTATATATTTTTTCTCCCTTTTGTTGACTGAACTAAAATGCTTTTTAAGTAGACTAGGCTGCTGCCTGGTTGAGTGAGACAGGGAAGACAGAAAGCATTTTTTAAACTAAATATTGAAAATGTTAACAAATGACAAAAGCTGGAAAAAAAAGGTGACAAACTGACTATTAGAAGGTAAGATGCATGTAACTGAGCTCTGCAGATCCCATCAGAAGCCTAACGTAGCAAATGGGATCTAAGAGATACAGGGGGAGACAGGTGCATTGTGGGAGAAGCTCAAGTTCTAGAGTATTGCATGCTGCAGAGTCTGACCTACATACCTCTCAACCTGTTAGAAAGAATAGTTGCATAAAATCTTACCATAACCATAGACCTTCTCTTCCATGTTGCAGTATTCATAACATGAGGGATTCCTCGCCTAGGCGACCTGAACGTCTGGCCAGTATACCAAAGACTTAAACTACTGCCAAGTTAAGTGCAACGTTACACATAGGATAGCAGCTGACGTAGCCCATAAATGTGACGTTCTCACGTACCATCCTCAAAAATTTATGCCCCAGTCAGAACACCAGCCCAAGGATAAGAGGTCAAAACAAAATATCATCTTAAGAAAAGCATGAACCAAGGGTGAAAGAGGGTTGGGCTAGAATACTGCAACATGGAAGAGAAACACATCTATGGCTATGATAAGATTTTACACAACTATTTTATGTCCTATTCCCATGTTGCAATATTCATAACATGAGGGATAGTACCAAACCTCATGAAAGGGAAAGCAAGATTGGAGCAGAGGAAAGCTCCATGAAACCATGCAGAATTGCCCTGGCAAACCCTGTTCTGGATCTGGAGATGGTATCCAGCTTGTAATGATTGGTGAAGGTGTGGACAGAAGACCATGCAGCTGTTTCCAGAATAGATGCAGTATCCAGACTTTGAAAAAGGCCCCAGAGGAAGCTACAGCCCTAGTGGAATGAGCTTTTACTGAGGAAGAGAGCATTTTTCCCTAGAACACACAGCAGAAGGACATGACCTTAGAGCTTCAAGTGGAAATACTCTGTTTAGAAACAGGTTTTCCCAGGAAGGAGACAAACAGTTGCTCTGATTTCCTAATGAACTTGGTCTTATCTAGGAAAAATCTGAGTTGTCTATGTACATCCAAGGTATGTAGCACCCTTTCACTAGAATTTAGAGGGGAAGGAAAGAAGGTAGGTAAATAAATAGATTGGCTAAGGGACAAGTCATTAACTACTGTAGGCATGAAGAAGGGGTTAGTATGGAGTGAAACCCTATCCTTGTGGAAGATGAGAAAAGATTCAGAAGCCATTATGGCTTGAAGTTCAGAAACTCTTCTAGCAGAAGTGATGAAGAAACAAAGTGAAGAAATTTTGAGCACTGAAGTAAACCTAGGTGATAACTGGGGAAAAGTAACTCTGGAATGAGGTTAACTGCACCAGGGTGCTGCTTTTGGGAGGCCCAGCGGAGGAAAAGGTAAAACTAACAGTGATATGACTTAAAACACCAACAGAGACACAACAGGGATGGCTGTACAACAACAAGATACAAGTTCTACCACAGAAGGAATAAGGAATTGTGACGCATCTAGAAGAGTAGTTAAGTGCACTTGAGCCATGACTGCATCTATGCATATGTGAGATGGAAAGCTTACTGGCTTCCTACACACACACACACACACACACACACACACACACACACACACACACACACACACACACACACACACACACACACACACACACACACACAAAATATTTACTCTTCAGTGCAGATTACAAATCCATTAATCTAACTTTCAGCACAAATTCTATACAATAAATACTATCCAAGCAAAGTTTTATGACCCATAAATTTTAGATTTCAGAACAGAGGTAAAGTGACTGTGCTGCTCTCCGATCAAATATCACCAAGACCTTAGAAGAATTACAAGTAGTACTTACGGCTTGTGTGGAAAGCATCTCATTAATACTGTGATCATACTGCTCTGCCAGGATAGCCAGCTTCCTGGTCTGCTCCTCTTTCAGCCTCTTCAACACAGTCTTGTGCTCACTCTTTGGTGTGGTCTCCAGAAGATGGTTTCTTAATGCCTTATACTGTCTGGTCTGGATCTTGCAAGTATCTTGGAACTGCTTCTTAATTTGCAGCTCTTTTGACTATGAGAGGGTACAACAAAAAGTAATTTGTTTTAGCAAAACATGAGGCCTCCTGGAATAAAATGTCCTTCACTAGGACAGCAAGGCAAATACAGCCACCATACAGTTGTACATATATGTGTCAAACAATAACTCCAAAAGATAAAATGAAATAGGCACAGGAACGCTACCAAAGCTTTTACCTAGAAGTCTGTGAATGATGCAAATTTAGCAAGGCAAATAAAGACACCTTATCCCAAGAAGGATTACTGAACTCATCCCATGGGATTTCCACGCGTTTCCCAAAAAAATGAAGGATATTATCTTTCCAGCATGTCTTACATCTGCCCTAGTATCTTTCTCAGTGAATTGTGCCTTGTATACTTGTTACAGGAGGCATGGGGGGAGCACAGCAGTTACAGAAAATCTCAGAGTACAGCCACCAAATCTACAGATTGAGAGGGATAAGCTGAGGTGGTCTGAACACTTACACCACCACAAGAAGTGAGCCTAGCAACCCTGTCAAAGAAAATACAATTGTGTGGATAACTTAGCATAGTTGCAGATGTTCAAGTATATCAATGTTGCAGTACTAAGTCTTGGGACTTCATGTAGAGCTGAAGCTTGTGGCAAGCCTGAATATCATCAGTGTCTTTTACAATCCCCAAAGCCAACAGATCCCACTGCCATCCTGGCATGTCAGAAGGATCCTTCAGATCTTTCTTGTCTGAGGTTACTCAGGTGAAGCATGACCTGCACCACTGACAACTGGAGACCATGTGTTAGAGGAGCACAGTGACATTGGGAATGCGACAGTGAATAGGCAGGGTATCTGCCAGAACCTCAGGGCAGTTGAGAAGAGATGTAGGAGGAGGGAATGAGTCCTTCAATGTTGCCATTACTCTAACATCTACAATTATGGTAAATTACCTACACAGGTGTACTATGCTCAACATAGTCAATGCTGCAGTAATAAGTCTTGGCCGGACTCCCAAAGTCTTTCTATTTGGGAGACAGGCAAGTATTCAAGGCTGGGGACATGAGGCTCTGAAGAATGAGAGAAGCAAAATCAACTCTAACCTCTGGATACAGCACCAAGGTGGTATGTTTGGTAAAGGTGTATACAGAGGACCAAGTGGCCACTTCCAAAATGGCCTGTGCAGGTGTCCTTTTTAGAAACACTGTACTAGTAGCTTTTGCCCTTGTAGAAGGAACTCTTGACTCTACCAAGAATCTGCTTACCATGGTTAGAGAAGCAAAAAGCACTACAGCTGATTATTTATTTGGAAATGATTTGTTTTCCTTGCTGACATCATCACCTAGTCAGATCTGTTTGGAAAGTTTACTCTGTGTAAGCAGACTCTTAGTTATCTGTGTACATCTACAGAATGAAGACCCCCCCCAAACTTCTGTGGGTTGTGAAAGAAATACAGGAAGATAAACAGCTTGGCTCAAAGAGATCAAAACTACTATTCTGCCAAGACAGAAGGGTTAGTTCTTAACGTTACTCTGTCCTTGTGAAAAGCAGAAAGGCTCTTTGTACATCAGGGCTTGAAGCTCGGATACACAAGTGAGTGAAGTGAGTGCCAGCTGAAGTGAACAATTTGAGTGGTGCTGAGGCTGCAGTCACAAAGGGTGGCAGTGTTAGTTTTCCCAACACATATTTAGGTCCCAGGAGGGTGCAGGCTCTCACTTGGGTGGACTAAGATACAAAACCCTTTTTTTAGGAATGGCTTCATGTGGGAGTGGAAAGGCAGGCAGATACAGAAGCATGCACTTTTGCACTACAACAGTCTCTTTGTACAAGTGTGAGAGTTACTCTAGTACCTGCTCCAGTGATGCTTTGGTGGGTAGAATAGCTTTAGCCTTGGACCAGACAGAAAACCTTTTCCATTTTGCCATATATAATTTTCTGGTACTCTGTTTTCTAGCCTCCTTTAGTAATAGCTTGTCCTCTGAAAAAGATTGTCTGCATGAAATCAGAACCCAATCATCCAAACTGTTAATCGGAGTGTCTTCAGGTTAGGATGGAAAACAGACCCCCTGTTTTGTGGTAGCAAGTCCCTGAAGAGGGGAAGTGCCATGATTCTCCCTTCCTCAAGAATTAGGAGAAAGAACCAGAACTACCTGGGCCAGTAAGGAGCCACCAGTATCATCCTTGGTCTATCTGCCCTCACTTTCAGCAATGCTTTTGGGAGAAGGTGGTATTGGAGTAAAGTTGTAGTGAAATAGGTCTGCCCAGTTGAAGGAGAAGGTGTCTGTTCTTCTCCAAGCCTCTCTCTGGGGACTCCTTGAACAGAACTTGCTGATCTGCCTGTTTTCTGAGGAAGCAAAAAGTTTGGTCTCTGGCACACCCAACCTGTGTGTTAGATCCAAGAAACTCTGGGTACTCTCTTTGGCATCCATTCATTGGGGGTCTAGGAGAGATCTGCTCAGAATGTCTGAGAGCACGTTATTTTGATCCAGGATGTATGATGCTAAGGGAATGGGTCCTAACTGCTGAATCACTAATACACATAATTCTACTACTAATCTGCCCAGGTGGTAGGAATTAATTCCTCACTGTTTGGTCATATATCACACTACTGTAGTGCTGTGTGTTAGTATCTTTACTGCCCCTGGTTCTAATCTTTCCTGAAATGCTTTCACTGGCAAAGTAACCTTCACCAACTTTTTTATACTGATAAGCTGCTGGGCTGCTTAGTGGCAGCCACAAGACCCCTGAACCCTAAGTTATCCCAGGTGCACTCCCCTAGCTAGGTCCGAGCTATCCGTGGTTACTGTTTGGACTGTTTCTGGGAGTTGGAAGGAGATTCCTTGAATGGCTTTGATACTGTCCTCCATCCATAGAATTTCTTTTTTCAGGCATGCATGGAGGGGCATTGTTTTTTCTAGGAGTGCTGGCTTTGGGACCATGATTTTTATTTTAGGAACCATTCTAGTTTTCTCATGTGCAAGCTTACTAGTGGAACCATTAGAACATTAGGAAATTTACCCCGGGGATCACATTAGTCGTCCTGCTAGACAGGAGTCCAGGGAAGAAAATATTGTGGGAAGAAATAGCCAGGGAATTGTTATGGCTAGGCTTGTACAGGCCCTAGGGCCGATAGCCTAGTACCAACTTATGAACAAGAAGCCATGTACCCCAGGACTCTCGGAAATTCCCTTGAGGTAATGGTGCGTTTTTTGCGTAACAGAATGAGGTAATCTGAGAGGAACAATACCTTGCCCTCAGGAAGAAAGGCCCTCTGTTGGACAGAGTACAGGTCTACCCCTAGGAATGTAACCCTAATACGGGTGTTAGTTGTGACTTCTGGACATTGTGGGTGAGGCCCACCTTCTGAAAACTCTACACGGTGATTTGCATGGCTGTCAGAAGTTCTGTTGGTGATGCTGCCTGGATCAGTCAATTGTCTAAATATGGGTAAATATGGACCTCAATGGTTTTGCAAAAGGCAATGACTGGTGCCAGGCATTTGGCAAATAATCAGAGTGGAATAAACAAGCCAAACAGCAAGGCACAAAATTGGTAGTGCGATCCCCTCTGCCTGGAAAGGTAGGACTCTCCAGTACTCCTGAAGAACAGCAACATGAAGGTAGGCTTCCTTCAATTCCAAAGTCACTATCCAAGCCCATGAGAAAAGAGGCTACAGTTTTTGAAGTGTTAAATTAAATGTTGGTACTACTATGGATTTATATGAATTCTGAAAGGTCGAGAATGGGTCTTCCAGGTTGCTTCTTTTCTGGGAACTTGTGAAAAAAAACAAGTGTGAACAAAATATAGAAGTTATGTTCTTACCATAACGTTCCATGTTAGTTGTCTTCTTCTCGCCTTCTTCTTGCTGGATGGGTTCGGAGCCAACCTCGGCTCCAACTCGGCTACTCTAAAAGCTCGAGAGTTGGTTCCACCGGCTCGAGGCTCCCCTTATATCCCACAATGCTAGGCGTGAGTTACCTCAGATCTCGTTTGTAAGCTAGGCCCAGCTTATAATAGTAACAGAATAACTATAAACAAAGTCCACCTCTATAAACCAGGGAGAAGAGAAGGGTGACCTACATCCTGATCCAGGAAAATATGCACAGCAGCATATACCTAAAGTAAGAGGTGGTAGAAAGAGAGGTCACAATCAAACTTCTCTAGGTCTGTCCAGGCCAGGGGGAAGGAGGGTGGGACGCAAGAAGAAGGCGAGAAGAAGACAACTAACATGGAACGTTATGGTAAGAACATAACTTCTATATGTTAAGTTGTCTATCTCGCCTTCATTCTTGCTGGATGGGACCGCGTCCCTAGCACCTTGTCCCGGGTGGCCTAACGGAACAGACTCTTGAGAACAGTGGAACCAAAGTTAGCTCTATGCCTAGAAGCTAAATCCAACTTATAATGAGAAATGAAAGTGTGAGGAGTAGCCCAAGTAGCCGCTGCACAAATGGTGTCAATAGGCAGTCTGTCTTGGAAGGCTATAGAAGTAGCCAAAGCTCTGGTAGAATGGGCTTTAGGTTTGTTAGGCAGCTTTTGGTGTCTAATTTCATAAACAAGGGAAATCAGAGATGTTAGCCATCTAGATAATGATACCTTTGAAACTGAAAGTCCCTTTCTGCCTTCTGCATAAGAGACAAACAGCTGGTCAGATTTTCTGAATTGTTTGGTTCTATCCAAATAGTACCTTAACTGACGATGAACATCTAGCCAATGCAATTTCTGTTCAGACCTGTTAGAATATTCTGGAAAAAACACAGGAAGGTCAATGCTTTGATTTAGGTTAGACGCCGAGGCTATCTTAGGTAAAAAGGACGGGTTGGTTCGTAAAGATACCCTGTCCTTATGGAACAACAGATAAGGAGGTCGACAGCTGAGTGCATGAAGTTCAAACTCTTCTAGCTGAAGTAATAGCTACCAGAAAGAGTGTCTTCCATGATAGCAATTTTAAAGAACAGGAGGCTGCAGGTTCGAAAGGGGAAAGAATCAAAGAACTAAGAACTAAATTTAGGTCCCAAGGAGGAGGAGGATTTCTTATAGGAGGTCTGAGAAGAAAAACTCCCTTCAAAAATGCTTTGCAAAGCTTGTGGGACATTATGGCAGACTCTGAAATGCCCACATGAAAGTTAGAAATAGCTGCCAATTGAACTTTAAGAGTAGATGGAGATGAACCTGCATGGAAGAGTTCAGCTAGAAAATCAAGGACCATTTGGATGGAAACAGTGAAAGGATCTATGTCCCTTCCTTGAGCCCGATAGGCGAAACGTTTCCACTTACTCAAATAAATCTTTCGAGTGGAAGATTTATGGGAAGCTATCAAAATATCTCGGACAGAGTGAGATATTTGAGGAAGCCTGGCTAAGGTTGGAACTGGAGGAACCAAGCAGTAAGGTTCAGAGAGGGAGGGGAGCGATGAAACTGACCCAACTGAAGGATCAAAAGATCTGGAACTAGGTCCAGATGCCAAGGTCGCTCAAACAGAAAATGATGAAGAAAGGGGAACCAAACCTGTCGAGGCCAGTAAGGAGCAATGAGGATCAACGAGGCCTTCTGAGCGATAGCTTTCTGTATCACTTGAGAGATTAGTGGGAAGGGTGGAAATGCATACAGAAGTCCCCGGGGCCAAACTTGGACTAGAGCGTCTCTGCTGGGTTGGCCTGGTAAAGGGAATAGGGTGAAATAATCTCTGCACTTGCTGTTTTGGGGAGTAGCAAAAAGGTCGCAGCAAGGCTGACCCAACTTGAGAAAAATTTCTCTCACAACAGAGTCTTTCAGAGACCACTCGTGAGGCATGAGGATAGCTCTGCTCAATTTGTCCACGATTTGATTGGACTTCCCGGGGATGTGCGTTGCTATCAGAAATCGCCCATTGCCATAGTCTGAGTGCTTCTCGACACAGGGGGTAGGACCTGGTTCCCCTTGTTTGTTGATATACCACACTACAGACATATTGTCCGTCTGGATTGCTATCGTTCCCAAGGGAAGAGAGTCTTGAAGGGCTTGCAACACTAAAAGCACTGCTCTCATCTCTAGAACATTTATGTGCAAGTGGCATTCGTCTGGTTGCCATGTGCCCTGGACAGTTCTGCCCTGATAATGCCCCCCCACCCGATCCGGGAGGCGTCCGTTGTCAGAGTAGCAACCGGAGGGGAAGGGACAAAGGGTCTTCCCAACAAGAGCTGAGGGGAAGAAATCCACCACAGAAGATGATTTTTGCATGTTTGCGTAATCATGATGGTGTGGGACATCGGAAGTTGCTGGTATGACCATTGCGTGAAGAGCATCCATTGAAGGATTCTCATGTGGAATCTGGCTAATGGAAGCAGAGGTATGGCAGCCGCCATAATCCCAAACACTTTCAGAACTAACCTGGCTTTGATTCTGTTGCAGCTGAAGAGGAGCGAAACCAGTTTGTGTATGTCTGTTATTCTCTGATCTGTTAGTCTCGCAGACATGTTGACTGTGTCTAGATTTGCGCCTATGAAGGTAATAGTACGACAAGGCAACAAAACAGACTTTTCGCAATTTATTGAAATGCCTAAATTTTGACAAATGCGAAAGGTGTAGTCCCTGGCCAATAGAAGAAGATGCTCGGTGGGAGCTGTGAGGAGCCAGTCGTCCAAATATGGAAACACCTGGAATCCTTGACGTCTCAGGTGAGAAGCTACCACTGCCATGCATTTGGTAAACACCGGGAGCAGTGGTGAGACCAAAGGGCAGGGCCCTGAATTGAAAATGACTGGTTCCCAGCCTGAAGCGGAGGAATCTTCTGGAGCGTCTGTTCATTTTCATGTGATAGTACGCATCCTGAAGGTCTATAGAGCACATCCAGTTTCCCTTTCCCAATAGGGGAAGGATGGACTGCAGCGTGACCATCCGAAATCTTGTTTTCTTGACTGACTTGTTCAAGATACTGAGATCCAAAATTGGTCTCCAGTCCCCTGTTTTCTTTGGAACTAAAAAGAACCTGGAGTAGATTCCGGATCCTTGCTGGTCTGCTGGAACTGGCTGTATTGCTCTTTTGCAAGCAGCTTTGAAATTTCCAAAGCTGCAAGATCCCTTTGAGCGGGTGGAACATCTGGAAGGGATTTTTTTGATTGGTTTGGAATGCGAACGAAGGGAATGGAATAGCCTTCGGAAATGATGGACTGTACCCATTTGTCTTGAGTCAGGGATAGCCAGGCTTCTGGGTACAGTGACAATCTTCCCCCGACTGCCTCCGAAGGTGGGCAGTCGGGCAACACCTCAGGGATGCTGAAAGGGCTTATCTGAGAAGGCTTCTCGATTGCCCTGGTTCTGCGGACCCCCCCTGCCTCTAGGGCGACGTCTACCGTTGTTGTTCCCCCTCTGCCTCTGGCGGGGAACCGACTCTGTGCGTCAGGCGAAGTCCCTTGAGATTGTTTGCGGAACCACATTTTTCCACTTTTCTGGCCTTTGGGGTAAGGCCTAGAAGGAGTGGAGAAACGGACTCCAATGGCAGAAAGAGTCTTGCCATCTGTCTCGCACCTAGTCAAGGTTTCTTTCACTTGAGGACCAAAAAGAGATGATCCATCAAACGGGGAATTAGTGAAAGACGTTTTAAAGGGGTCCGCAAAGTTGCATAGCCGCATCCAGGCATGCCTGCATAAGGCCACACCTGTCCCTGCGGCCCTGCTCGCTCCATCAGCCGCATAAGAGAGGAGGCGCATGGAGGAGTTAGCTATGGAGTTCAGGGTAGCCAGCTGAGTGTTCATCTTGTCCTGAAAACCCGCAGCCGTAGGATCCTTCAACATGTCACTCGCTTCTTTGATCAAGTCCCTTTGAAGATGAGTAAAATGGCATAGGTAATTCAGCGAACCCATAGCAAAGGTCGCTGACGAGAACATCCGCTTCCCGTACCTGTCCATAGACCTAGATTCTTTATTAGGGGGATGAACAGGCACTGAAGGATCAGCTAGTTCCTTCTTGGTGGCAGCAGCTACCACCATAGCATCCACAGAAACACCTTTTGTGAGAAATTGCTTGTCAGTTGGTGCTGTTATAAATTTGGAAGGTCTCCTGGGGGTAGGGTCCACTGAATCAGGAGCCATCCAGGCCTTCTTTGCAACCACCTGCATGAGGGGATCAAAGGGGGGAGACACCCAGGAGGTGGAAGGGCGAGAGCCAAACGCCTCAAGATACACAGATTCATCCTCCGAAGGGTTAAGGGCTGGCCAATTTCCCCTCTGTTTCAGGATCTCTAGGATGTCCGCAAAGGAGACATCTTCAGAAGGGGAACGGGGGGAACCCTCGGAATCCTCTAAATCTGTGTCAGAGGTGACGGACTCAAGTGAGTCTATGTGTTTCCTCTTACACTTTCTCTTCCGAGGGGGCTCTTCTGCCAAATCAGGAGAGGCCTCGGAAGAGGATGAGATCCCCACAGGGGATTCCTGAGGAGCTGGCTCTCTGCGGTCTGGGATGAGGGAGTGAGTCGACTTGACCTGAGGCACCGAAGAGGGAGGGGCGGACGGAGCAGACTGTGGAGTTGAACCAGGTTCCAACACACTCCGCATGACCTCGAACACACCCATGTCAGGCAGAGCCAAAGGTCCCCGCTCCGAAAAGCTAAAAACCTCCCTCGGCACAGACAGTGATGGCTCCGAGGCCGATGTCGGAGCCGAACTCACCAGCGCCGAAGCTCCAAGAGGGAGAGCGGGGTCGGACAAGGGTCCGATGCCACTCACCCCCTCGGAGCCGACGAGGGAAGTCCGGCGCCGAGATTCTTCTAAGGAAGAAATCGGAGCCGACGATGGAGCTGAAGACATCTGTATCGGCTCCGACGCTACCACAGTCTCGGTTCCGAAACGCCTCAGCTCCGAGCTCAACGGAGTCGGAGGAGGAATATAATGGGGGACAGGGTCAGGCATCGACTGATGAGTCGGGCTCTGAAGCATTTGGGCCAGTGCCTCGGACTTAAGAAGTCGACTCACTACCCTCTGAAGGTCATGGTCCGAAAGCCTCGATGACCTAGAGGAGTGAGATCTATGGCTCCGTTCAGACAGCAAGGGAGATGCTGGAGCCGAATGAACGGAGCCAAGGGACGGTGACCTGGACCTCTTTCTAGATGTCGGTTCCGAAGGTCTAGTCGGAACCGACAAAGGAATTTCCAATACCTCGGCTCCAGCCGGAGCCGAGGAAACCACAGAAACTACAGTCTGAGACTCATCGGCTCCAGTCGGAGCCGATGTAGACGGAGGTTTCGAAGCCTTAGGCCTCGGCTCAGATGCTGGAGCCGAAGACCTAGAAGCCTTGGAGGGTTTTCCCGAAGGAACAGAAAGGGAACCCTCAGGCTTAAGTAAACCTCTTAAAATAAGTTTATTTTTTCTTTCCTGCAGGACTCTGGGGCTGAAGCCATGGCAAACAGCACAAGAGTCCTGCAAGTGTAAAGGTCCCAGGCAGTACACACAAGAAGTATGACCGTCTGTCAGAGACATTTTCTGACAGCTCGAGTCACACTTCTTGAAGCCTGAGACCTTCGATTCCTTGGACATAACAAGGAACAAGTGTAACCACACACAAACACAAGCACACCGATTACACTTAAAAAGCTAAAAATAGAAATTAAACTAAGAATTTAGTTGTTTAATGTATAAATTCCCTACAAAAAACACACACACTCCAAGGGAATGGGAGGGCCCGAAGGCCTAAGGGAAGAACTATAAGTTCTTAGGTAAAAATTAAAGAAAAACTAGAATAAAGGGATAATAGACCTTAAAGGTAAGGGGAAACTGTATGGAAAAACTAAATTAAAGGGTTTAAACTCAACTTTTTAAAACTAGTTCCTACACTAACCTGAAGCCGGTGAAGCAACACGTCTCGATAGCTGTAGCGGCAAACGAGATCTGAGGTAACTCACGCCTAGCATTGTGGGATATAAGGGGAGCCTCGAGCCGGTGGAACCAACTCTCGAGCTTTTAGAGTGGCCGAGTCGGAGCCGAGGTCAGCTCCGAACCCATCCAGCAAGAATGAAGGCGAGATAGACAACTTAACATCCTATGTTCATCTCTGCTTGAGGAACTGGCTGCATGGAACACTATTGCAACAGGTACTTTGAGAAAGGTGGAATCGGTTAAATTTGCTGTTTTAGAGGGGTGCTAATGCATATGACGGGTGGTATTTTCCAGAAATGTAGCAAATAACCCTTTCTGATTACCTAGGACAAGTGGATACTGCAGATAACCTGCTCCCAATGACTGAGGAAGGAAACAAGCCTCCCTCCCAGGATGGTGAGGGGGGTAGACAAAGAGGTAGGTGCTGGGCTTAGTTAGATCTGCTCCCTGGTATGGATCGGGTCTTTAGACTTCCTACCCACTGGTCTGGAACACTGATCAGTTTGCCACTTAGATACCTAGGCCTATTCCCATGTGTGGTTTTGTTTTTCTTGATTTGGGGGGGGGGGGTCAGGAGTTACTGGTGTAGTTCCTATTATATCTGCGAGTAGGTGAAGGGTAAAATTCCTTAACGGACACTACACAATTCCTGAATGCCTTTCTGGACGCTCTAACCTTGTATCCCCTCTGTCTAGCTTTTATCTGTTCCTGAACTGACTCAAGGTATTTGAGCATATGGAACTGGAATTTCAGGGGTCTCATAGCCAGGGTAGCTGTGGTGTTGGTCTTTTTACCAAATCTATTTGAGTGTCTTCTCCAAGAGTAGGTTCATGACACAATCTTCTGCTGTAGGGTAGGGTGACTTGACTTCTTGTTCCTGCCTGACTCACTTCTGTGGAGAAACCCGGGTTGATAAGGCAGGGGTAAACCTACCCCCCCCAGGGCCAACACTCTGGAAACTGGGTCCTAACTACCTGCCTGACTGGGATGACAGAGCTGACAAAACCACTGAAGGAGGCTTGGAAGCTCGTCTGATTGATGGGGGCTCTGATGACCAGATCCGAACCGGAGAAGCTTGGCTCTGGGTTGGAAATGGGGATGACTCCAGAGAAGACACCCACAGGGTAGATGGGGAGAGTGTGGAAAAAGTCCTACCTGAGGAAGCACCCTTGGACAAGAAAAGGTTAAGGACACTGATAGTGGGAGACAGAGTCTTCCCTGAAATCAGTGTCAAAGGTGACTGGCTCAGAGGAGTCAGAGCCGAAGATGGGGCAGAAGACATTCGTGGCAACAGAGGCTCTTGGGACCTTTGGATATGTTAGATCAGAAGAAGAGATGGGAGCTAGTTGCCTCTGGTCTTCTTTAGCTGTTTTGCTGTCCTTAAAGCTCTTGTGACCCTGATTAGACTTCAATCCCTTGCTGCAGGAAGTCTAAGACGATTTGCACGCTGGAAGAAATTCATTCGGGACCAGCTTGACCCTCCTCTCATTAACAGCACAGGTGCCAAAACCCTTACAGACGGAGCAAGGGAAATCCAGATGGGCAGCCCCTAAACAATACACACACTGGTCATGTGCATCTTGTGAGGGGAGCTTGTGCCATGACACAACACATTTTCTAAAGCCCTTATCCATCACTAACCTACAACCAGCAAAAACAACAACATATACAAAACATTGTACAATACCCTAACCCACTAACTATAAAGATAAGACCACTGTGTAGGAAAAGCCATCTAGCAACTAAACCCTACATGTAAGACCTATCCTACTTACTTTAATCTACAAAACACTACAAACCACTACACTTACCAACTATGATAGCACACAAAAAGGGTAGAGAACCCAGAAAAAAAGTTGTTAAACATTTAGCAAAGGATACACTTGGTTGGAGCCATCGACCTCACT
Source organism: Protopterus annectens (assembly GCF_019279795.1). NCBI lineage: Eukaryota > Metazoa > Chordata > Ceratodontiformes > Protopteridae > Protopterus > Protopterus annectens. Next base: position 756,599,607 of record NC_056747.1, on the reverse strand, counting down.
ACTACTCAGGAATGCAGGCAGATGAGCTCTGGGGTAGTCCTGAGGATCATGGGATTATGGGTAGAGGAGGCAGAGCTCAACGGGCTGAAGTCTATGGTATGTGGCCAGTCACTTATCTGGGTCGGATCCGATAACCCACAGGTTGAATCTTAAAAGAAAAGATATTGGATCAGAAGAACCACTGATGCCTGGGCCAAAAGGAAGCCACTACAATTACGTTTGGCAAGTCCTTCTGCACCTTAAGAAAAATTATGGTTATAATAAGAAAAGGTGGAAAGGCATACAAGAACATTCTTGATCATGGGAATGTAAAGTACTGTTTTTCAGGCCTGTGTGCAAGCAGTTTTAGAGCTGAATTCATTTAACTGTCTTTTGCAGCTGGAAGCAAACATTTACTTGAAGCTTTCCTCACAGATTGACCAATTCTTGGAAGACCCTTGGGTGCAGCTTCCATTTGACAGGGTCTATCCTGGTCCTGCCGTTTGCTCTGACGAAATTTTTTGAATAAAGTTATCTTGTATATCCACAGTGCAAAACCAGCCCTGGGCTTACAGTCGCAATATAAGTGTCTAGACAGTCAACATCATTACATTTTTGTAAATGTATACACTGGTTCAACTCTTTAGGTCCAGTGCGAGTCTGAGGCCTCTCTCTCTTTTTTTAACGAGATCTAGAAATGAACAGGATGGAGCTTCTGACTTTATCCCCTGGGTACTTATTCAACTGTGCCTTTCTGGAGCAGAATTTAAATTTTTAAATCTGAGACTCATTACGAAGGGTTATGCAGATGCTGCAGAGTAAGCCTCCTCTGCCAGCAGTTGAAAAACACAGAGGTCTAAACAAATGATTCATATTAATGAACTCTAAGGAGCACTACCCACTACCACTTTCAAACAGCTGCCCAAAAAGGACCCTTTTTGTTATGAGACATGCCTTCCGGATTTAAATACAGTTGTGCAAGTAAATTTACCATAATAGTAGATGTTCAAAATTATCACTGCTGCAGCAGCCCAAGCTATATTGGTTATATCCTGCAAGTCTACAACAGCCAGCCAGCTTCAAAAGCTTCAGGGCACAATAGTCAGTTCGAGTTGATCTGACTTAAAAACAGGTTTGGGTGCCAAGCCCTTCAGAGTTTTCATGCTAGCACAGACAGGGAGACTGAACTCTGAAAGGACAATGTTAGGAACGCCACAAAATAAAAAGTTCACACCCTGGCAAAAACAACACAGCAAGAAACAATGGCAATGGAAGGAGGGCATGGCTACTGCAGCAGTGGTCATTCAAACATCGACTGCTATGTTAAGTTTACTTAAACAACTGTACTGTGTTCTTCTTACTGATCACTGCAGCAGTAGCCCAAGTTGTATGTGTAGATTACCATAGCTTACAAACCAGGCTTATAAATTTTGGGAGGTGGAAGAAGAGTCCAAGAGCCTCTGGAGAACGGTCTAGACCTAGCGAAGGAATCAAGTACACAGTGCCTTGTAAAAGTATGTAGAGGATCATGCTGCTTTTTCTGGAATACTTCTAGAATCCAATCTTTTTCAAAAAGCCACAGATAAAGCCAAGGGCCTAGTAGAGTGGGTCATGACCCTGCCTGGACTATTTTTTTTGTGGCAAGCATAGTAAAAAGTAACAGCTTTAGACAACCATTTGGAAATAGTCTGCATTGACACAGAAATGAACAACCAATCCAAAGAGCTAAAACATTTAGTTCTGTTAAGATAGTTCCAGAGTTGTCTGTGGACATCCAAGATGTGGATTACCCTTTCTCCTTCATTTTTAGGTTCAGGAAAGAAAATGGGGAGATGAATAGTTTGGATTAAAAAAAAAAACTCTAATACCACTTTAGGTATAAAAGGATTAGTTCTCAAAGAAACCATGTCTCTGCTGAAAATGACACAGGGTTCACTCCCCATAAGTCTGCAACTCAGATACCCTTCTTGCAGAGGTCACAGTAATCAGTAAAACTGTCTTCCATGATAAGGACCTCAAAATTAAACCAGTTTAGCTGGTTCAAATGGAGCAACTGGTAGCTTCTCTAATAAAAAATTAAGATCACAAGGAGGTGCTACCAGTTTTCTAGGAGGCTTCTTATGCAAAACCCCTTTCAAATACATTTTAACATGAGAATGCATTGAGAGAGGAGGATCAATTAGCAGACATGCTGAAATAGCCGATAAATGAATCTTGATGGAGAAGAAAGGCTGTAGGACAGTAACATACACAAATACTGTAAAACCAGAGAACAAGTAGCCCTGAATGCTGGTTATGTGTTGGTCCCTGGCCATTTCCAAAAAAAAAAAAAAAAGAGCCACTGTTACTTGGACCAGAAGGGAGCCATCTCAATGGCCTTGGGGGATTCCTTCTAAATCTTCAGAAGTACCCTGGACATCACTGTATCAGTGGAAAGAGTGAAAAAGCATATAGGAACATTCCTGCCCAAGGAAAAGAAAGAACATCTGGCTTCCAGGCCTTCTTGCATTGAGTCTTGGAGCACAATTTTGCCAGCTGACTGTTCAGAAAGGAGACAAATACATCTACTTGAACCCCCCCCCATCTAGTTTTCATTTGTGAGGGTCTGTCCTTGTCCTGCTCAGCTTGACTGCCACACAATTTTGCACTAACGGAATGTAAGATGCATGCAGAATGAGACTGTGCTGTGAAGCTATAGCCCAAGCTAACATGGCAAAAGGTGTACAACCTGGTTCACCCTTGCTTGTCAATGTACCACATGACTGTGGGCACTGTCTGTAATGACTTGAAGAGGTTCAGGGTCCAAACATGATTCAGACAGTTGACTGCCTTGACCAGGGCTAGGAATCCTGTTATACTTACGTGTCCCACACATTCTTGCACTTTTATTCCACATGAAACCCCAAGCAAAGTCCAAGGCATTTGTGGTGACTGACTGCTTTGAAACAGGGAAAGGAAAGGGGAGACCTGTAGTTGAGGATACTTGCTGTCTCCCCCATATAATTTCTGCTCTGACAAACCCAAGCACTAAGAACTGAAAAGAAAAAGGATGTTGGTACTAGGGTCAGAGAGACTTCAGATTCCATTGTATGTGGAGTCTTGCCAGGAGTATCATAAGAGTCATAGATGCCATGAGACCCAAACTAATGAGGTATTCCCTAGCAGTGGCCAAAGTATGAGTGGAAAAACCTTAGAAATAGACCTAGACACAGATCTGTTTTTCCTGTAGAAGAAAAGTTATTTGAACTGAGCTGTCTAGATGACACCCCCAAAACACAATCCTATGAAGGAATTAAAGACTTTTGAAAGTTCTTTTGAAATCCCAACTCTTGTAAGAAATATCTCACCCAAGTGAGAGATTCATGGCACTTTGAAAAAGACTCTGTAAAGAAAAGCAAGTCATCTAAACATGGAAAAATGTGGATACTCTACAGCCTACAATGAACTATAACTGGATCTAGACACTTTGCGAACACTCTTGGTGTAGTGTGTAGTCCAGAGGATAAGGCAGATGAACTGATAATATGACCCATACATGCAAAATATTAAGAAATGCCCAGAGTCTGAATGAATAGGGAAGTGACAGGTATCTTTTACTAGTTACTAGGAAATTTGACTGAGGAAGAAGAGATAACAGGTTGTGAAGTGAAAGCATTTTAAACTTGGGCACGGTCACAAACAGGTTTAGGAAAGAAAGATCCAGAACTTGTCTCCAAGCATTTTCTTTCTTTTGCACTAAAAAAGATACTCAAATAAAACCCTTCTCATACCTGGGAATGGTAAACTGGTTCCATCACTCTCTGGCACAGCATGTGATGAGGTATAGGTGGAAATAAAATAATCTGGTTGGTGGACAAGGTGGAAAGGAGGAATTTTCTTTCACTGCCATCTGTAACCTTGAAGAATGACCTTCAAACCCCATATGTCAAACTGCTTGTTGCCAAAGAGAAAAGTGGAGATTAAGAATTTCTGGTAGGGAAAGGGGACTGCCAGAGTGGAGGTAGGAGAGACAAGGCCCCCTTTAAATATTCATTCTGACTTGGACTGTGCTTGGGTTGGGGGGGGGTCCTGAATTCTTTTTGGAGCCTCCTTGCCATTTCTTCTTAAATGTCGGTTTACCTGCATTTTGTTGAGACTGTTTATTTTAAACAGCTTTTGGTAAAAGTGGATGAGGGATTGAAGAATCACTTAGAAAAATTTGAAAGGGAGGGCTGAAGATCCCTATACCAACTTATCCACTCAGTACACTTTTTAATCACTTCTGTAGCAGAGGGGCTAAAAACTAAACCTATATCTAATGAGAAATGAAAATCTAATTTTTAACAATCTGGGAGGTTCTGAGAAGGCGGCCAAGCAAACCTCCTAACCCAGTACCACTGGCCAAAACCCTTGAAGCAGTATCAACTGAATCACACACTGTAAATAATGAGTAGTGACTTGTACAACACAAGAAACTAAATTATTTATAGTAGATTTTTCTTCAAAAGAAGAAACTGCAGACAAAAGATTCCTTATATTTTCACAATTAGAACAAACCTTAACATAATGAGCCTGAGAATTCAAAATTCTGAAAATCAAAGTTGCAGAATCATACATTTCCCCCGTATTTATCAATAATCTTCCCATCCTTATCACAAAGAGTAGGATTGGAATTGAGTTATGTACTCATCATAACTTTCCATCTGTGTTGTCCAATTTCATTCTTTTTCAACATATGGGTTTGGATCCAACTCTGCTGCTGTTCTACAGGTTCTGGAAACCACAAGCTCTTGAGCTCCTCCCTTACCCATAATTCTGAAATTCCTCTCCTTCTCCAGATCTTGTTTGCAGCTCCCTAATGTACAATATAGGTATATGCACATACTAAGGAAAATCACTTTCTGGAGCTCAAAGAAAGGAAGCATAGTTCCTGAGCACTCTTCCGCTGTTCCAGAAGTCAAACAAACATGAATGGGGGGTTGGAGGGAGGCGAGCTGAGGAAGAATGAAAATGGAGAACACAAATGGAACGTTATGGTGAGTACATAACTTCTTTATTTGATGTTGTCAATTTTCATTCATTCCTCAACATATGCGACACAGTCCCCAGCTACCCAAATCCTGGGTGGACTCTAAGGAAGGATATTCCCTGAGGACTGTAGAGCCGAAAGATGCTGTTCTCCCTCGAGACCAGATCTAGTTTGTAATGAGTGACAAAGGTATGAGGGTTAGCCCAAGTTGCGCATGAACAAATATCTTCCAAAGAAGTTCTGGCTAGGAAGGCTGATGAGATCGCCATAGATCTTGTTGAATGGACCTTTAAAGGTTTAGACAGGACCAGACCCAACTTGTTATACCCAAAGGAAATACAGTCGCCCATTTTGATAAAGTTACTTTCGAAACCAGATGACCCAATTTGGTTTCAGAAAAAGACACAAAATTGATCTATTTCCTAATTTTTTCAGTTATGTGCATATAGAAACGTAACCATTTGTGAATGTCCAATAAATGTAACATGTACTCACCTTTGTTGGAGAAATCTGGAAAGAATACAGACAGATTAATAGTTTGGTTAATGTTAAATCCTGCCACCACCTTAGGAAGGAAAGGTTGGTTCTTAAGGATACCCTATCTTTGTGAAAGATTAAGTAAGGAGGCTTAGCAGGAAAGGTATGCAGTTCTGACACCCTTTTGGCTGAAGTTATGGCTATAAGAAAAATCATCTTTCAAGTCAAATATTTTAGTTCACATCCTGCTGCAGGTTCAAAAGGACTCTGGGTTAGGGCCTTAACATTACGGTAAGATCCCAAGGTGCAGCACGGTCCTTGAAGGAGGGGCTTTTGTAAAATGCTCCTTAAGGTTTTAGAAAGGCGTGAAGAAGCTTAAGTAGAATTATCAATTCCGACATGGAAACTGGAAATAGCTGGACTTTATATATGGACTAGTGTCATCACTGAAAATGGAAGCCAAGAATTCGAGGATCTTGTACATAGGTGCTGAAAAAGGGTCCATGTCAAGCTGATGTGCCCAAAGGACAAATAATTTCTATTTGCTTTTAAAGATTCTCCTACTAAGAGGTCTTATGAGAAGATAAAAGAATGTGGCACACTAGAGAAGACAGCATAGGTTCTTTGGCTACCACTGGAATTGGAGATACCATGTGGTTAAATTGAGGCCAAAGATACTTGGTTGAGTCACATCTGTTGGATGAGATAGGAAGTCTGGATTTGGATCAGATGAGGCCAAAGGAAGGGAAACCAGATCTGTCGAGGCCAATAAGGGGCAATGAGGATGTGTTTGCTCTTTAAACAAGATGCTTTCTGCAAAAATTTTGGGATTAAGGGAGTTGGAGGATAATCACAGAGACCACCTTGGGGGCCAATTGTGAAGGAACGTATCTCTCGGTGACTCCCCTGGTGGGGAATTAGGGCAAAGAACCTGCTGCATTTGCTGTTCAGGGGGGTTGCAAATAGGTCACAGCATGGCTGGCCCCAGTGGCAGAATAACATCTCCACCACTTTCGTGTTGAGACATCACTGATTAGGTAAGTAAAACGGACTTGCTCAACTTGCCTGCTATCATGTTGGATTTCCCGAGTATATGACTATATGTGTTATCAACTGGTCTGAAGAAACCGCCCACTGCCACACTCATAGCTTCTTGACACAAGGGGTAAGATCTGGTTCCTCCTTGTTTGCTGATGTGCCATACTACCAACATATTGTCTGTTTGTATCGCAATATTCACATAAGGGAAAGAGTCCGGAAATGCCTGCAACGCTAGGAGCACTGCTCTCATTTCCAGCACACTGATATGCAAGTTGGCTTTTTCGGCAAACCATGTGCCTTCAACAGTCCTCCCTGAAAAATGCCCCCAACCCGATCTGGGAAGCATCTGTGGTCACTATGGCCTTGGCTTGAGGGAGGATGAATGGATGACCTTGCAACAGTTGATCTGAATAAACCAACCATCAAAGGAATCTTTTGCAAGCCTGCGTGATAATCTTGGTGGACAAAGACTGACACAGGATGGACCACTGAGTTGCCAATGTCCACTGAAGAATTCTCATATGTTATCTCGCTGGTGGGAGCAGAACTACTGCCATAAAAGTGGACCCCAGGGTCTGTAATATTTTGCGGGCTGGTAGGGATGAACTGTAAACTCTGATGACCTGAAAATGGATGGTTTGAACTCTCAGTAAATGTAGAGAGACTCCATCAATGATACTGTATTGAACTGGCTCCTATGAATTCTAAGGATTGAGAAGGTTACAGTTGTGATTTCTTGTGGTTGATTGAAATGCCTAGATTGGAACAAGTGTGGAGTACCATAGTCCCGAACTGTGACCAGTACATGCTTGTTCAAGGCTGTGAGGAGCCAGTTGTCCAGATATGGAAACACATGAAATCCCTGCAGTCTGAAGTGAACTTCTACCATTGCAAAGCACTTAGGTAAAAACCCTGGGGGCTGTGTTGAGACCAAAGGGCAGTGCTCTGAAATGGTACTGACTGGCTCCGAGCAGGCAGCGTAGGTATCTCCGAGACAGTCTGTTCATTTTTATGCGATAACACGCATCCTGGAGATCTACAGAGCACATCCAGTCGTCCTTGTGCAGGAAAGGCAAAATGGAGAGAACTGTGACCAAACTGAACTTGGTACACTGAACCAACCTGTTCAGAATGTTGAGATTCAAAATTGGTCCCCAGTCCCTTGTTTTTGTTGGCACTAAAAAGAATACAGAGTAAGTTCCGGATCCTTTCTGGTCTGGGGGTATCTCTTGGAGGACTCTCTTGTCTGGCAGTTTTTGAATTTCAAATGCTGCTATTGTCCTTTGACTGGGTAGAACGTCTAATATTTTGTTCTATACCAGTGGCGGCAGGAAAATGGAATTATACAGCCTCTGGAAATAATCCTCTGAACCCAAGTATCTTTTGCTAAATTAAGCCAGGCTCTCTGGTGCAGGGATAAGTGACCCCCTCGACTGCTGCCAGAGGTAGGCAATCGGCCTCCATTCAGGAGTGCTGACAGGGTCAGTCAGAGATAATCTCTGGACCCCTGGATCTGCAGACCCCCACCCTCTATCACGTGGGTAGTGTCTCCCATTGGAGTTCCTCCCTCAACCCTGGGGTAACTTTCTCCACATGGATCATGGAACAGATCATGGGATTTTCTGAACTACATCTTTCAACCACCTCGCTGATTCATGAAAAAGGTTCTCTGAGGAGTCCAAAAATATGCACCAACAGTAGACAGGGTCTTTCCATTTTGTTCACACCTGGAAAGATCATCTTTAACCTTGGGCTAAACAACGAATTTCCATCAAAAGGACAAGTGAACAAAGATGACTTGAAGTGTTCAGCAAAATCACACAGGTGCATCCAAGCATGTATCCTGATGGAAATGCCCTAACCTGCCGCTCTTCAGACTCCCTTAGCTGGATGTGATAAGAGCCTCATAGAAGAGCTCAAAATGGACTGAAGAGTAGCTAACTGTGAAGTGACAGAAGATGCTGCATCAGCAGTACTAGTCCCTGACAGAGTTTTTGAGAGTTCCTTGACCAAATCCCTCTGTAATCCAGTAAAGTGTGCCAAATAATTCAGGGACCTAACAGCAAAGGTTGCTGATGCATAAACCTATCTACATTCCATGTTAGGGGGGTGGACAGAAGAACTCTGTTCTGTGAGTTCTTTTTTGGTGGCTGCAACCATGACCATAGCATCTACCAGTACTCCTTTGTTCCAAAACTCACCTCCTTTTAGTGGTGCTATGATCTTATCTGGTCTCTTGGGGTTTGGCTCTACAGAATCTGGTTTCTTCCACACATCCTGACAGATCAAGTCAATGAGCTTGTCCGTGAGCAATGCCACGCAGGAGGTAGATAGGCCAAGCACCAAAAGCCTCCAGGAATACCAAATCCTCTTGGGAAGCATTATCGGTGGATCAACCACCCTGCTGTTTCAGGATCTCCAGAGTGCATCCAAATGAGATGTCATCAGGTGGTGATCTTGGAGGCCCTTCTCCTTCATCAAAATCAATATCTTCCATAACTGACTCCTGAAGGGAATTGCAGTGCCTCCTCTTGCACTGGGATGCTCCGGAGAAGTACAGTAAGATATGGAAATACTCTGTGGGGCTGCCTGAAGTCTTTAGGTTGGCTGCCTATGTGGAGTAGAATGCTGAAGTTCATGACACGAAGACATCTGAGAAACAGAAGGAAGATCCAAGGGGGAAGGAGCTATCTGGACTCCAGAAGAGAAAAAAACTCTCTACCACCTCGAAGGCAGAATGCCCCAGGGAGAAAGAAACCAATGGAGCTGAGAAGACATGCTTCTGGCTCAAGAGTTCCTTATGACTCAAAGCAACTGTTGCTGAGATAGGAGTCGGAACCAAACTATTGAATGCTTGGACTCAGAGAGGCAGAGATGGCTCAGAGAAGTTCGGAGTCAACCTTAACCCCTTGGATCAGGTAACGAAGCTTCGGGTCCAAGAGCCCTCCCAACTTTGACACACTTGGAGCTGGTATGCTCAGAGAAGGCATCAGATCCAAGGAAACAGTCATCCTCTAATCCAAAGCAAGAATCACCTGGAAACTTTGACTGAGGGCTCCAAAACCAAAAGACAGATTGGGAAAGGAGATAAAATAGGGGGAGTTTTGAAAGTCAAGGCCTCCAAACCCACTAGGGTTGGGGCCAGGAGAATGCCAATCTGTATGTGTGTCAAAAGAAAATTACTCATCATTCTATCCAAGTCTGCTTCTGTGAGACTTCTGGAGGAACAGAAAGAGGCGATAGAGGGAGAATGATGTCTTTCTAAGAATGGCGAAGTGAACTGAAAGGGACTGGATCCAGGGATGATGAATATCTGTTTTTTGGGAAGTGGTTTTGGCTCCAGAGAAGTATGATCCAAAGAGATGGACCTACTGTCTGAAACTGCTGGATCCGACAACTTGCAGTGCTGTCAGATCTGAACATTTTTTTACTCACTTTTCTTGGCTCCGAGGTCAGATCCGAAGAAAAATGCAAAGAGACAAAGCCTGACCAGATCATCTTTTTCTTGCCTCCTTTTTGTTTGGCTTGGAGGAGTGAACTCCAGAAAGAAATTCGGAGAAGGCTGGTCAAATGAGGCTTTTTAAAATAAAACTTTCCAGTCCACAAGGGCCCTCGGATTAAAAGACTTACAGATGGAAAAGGAGTTCCTGACCTATAAACAATAAACACACATTTGATGGGTGTCAGACAAGGGAATCTTGTGCCCACACTTTTTAGAACCCCACGATTTATCTGCCATTGTCTCTACTAAGGACAAAAATAAAAAAAGAAGACAAAGGAATTTATTTATATATATATATATATATATATATATATATATATATATATATATAATTTTTTTAATGACATAGTAACCCCCCCCCCAAAAAAAAATGGTAACTGTAAAGAATCCCGACTAAAGAGGGGAAGAAGTAAAAAAGGGAGTTTGCCGAGAAACGGCAAAGTCCAAGGGAGATACCATCTATGGTGAACAGTAAAATACCAAAGGTACAGGCAAAGAAACGATACTCACAATATATACACATAGATTAAAGAAAAGAAAGGTACTTACTGTTAGACGAAAAAACAAATATGCTCAAGAGCTGTAGCAATCACATCTGTTTCCAAAGGCGGCATACAAGATTTGGAGGAGGAGGGGAACTACAGCATTATGGGTACGGGAGCTTGACAGTTTGTGGTTTCCAAGAGCTATAGAACAGAGGCGGAGTCGGATCAGAGGATCGGATCCAAACCCACATGTTGAAGAATGAATGAAAACTGACATCAGATCTAAATGTTTAGCAGCAGCAGGATTAACTAAAGCTATAGCTGCTGGGTCAGGTTTGAGAAAAGTGTATAAAAACATAACAGACTGAGGAACTTTATCCTATCTGGATTTTTAGGGCTAACTACCAGGAAAACTGCAGGCAGTTACACACACACTCTCCCAAGCTGACAGAACTCGTAGAATAGGTGAAGGTTCCAGAAAATCCTTCCCTAACAGCGCACAGTATTTTCTGAGGGACTGAAAACACTGGGCCATTATGAAAATAGTCTCAGAGAAAGACAAGCTCCATAACTCTCAATCTCTTACTGCAATAAATCTGCACAAAGCCAAAAATAATGGGAAGAGGAACAAACGCCCAAAACAGGGACAACATTTAAATATTACTGTTATAAACGTAGAAGGCTGGTAGAATAAAAGGTGCCATGTTAGCATGTATTTTCTGAAGGATGTGGAGTATGAAACTCAAATGTCTGTCACAATTTAGTAATTTAAATTCTCAGAGACTTGCCAGAAAACCGCAAATTTTATGTAGAACAGACCAAAAAGATGAGGAAACAAGGTGGACAGTTGAATGATAACCGTCCACAGGAAGAATCAAAAACTGAGCTCTCATGTGAGCCTGAATCAAAAATCTGAGAAGAAAACCTGCATCTGTCATTTCATCATCTTGTCAAGATTCAGAAACTTCATCTTCAGGAAAAGAGGTATCCCTTTTTCTTTTAACAGAAAGTTTTTTATAAAAAGGATTAACAGTCTGAATTAAACACCAAGTCAGCTCCAGTAAATTACTCCTGTTCAAGGAAATGTGCAGGAGTAGATACAGGTTTAGTTTTCGGTTTCTTTTTGACAGGACAAATGGGGCCAACAGTGTTACTAATAGTAGCAGCAGCCTCCTGAGATTGGGCACAACATTCTAAAGCCTTCCTTGTGCCCTCTCCTAGGATCAGCAACAGTGGGTCTCCATTGCCCACTGAGGGGACCCCAACAGCCACAAAGGATGTGGTTAACTCCTGGTCCATAGGGGCTATTAAGTGCTGCACCAGTGTGATCCAGAGTAAAAGGTGAATGGTCTGAGGTACTAATGTCCAAACCAGAGTCATCAACCTGTGGCTGAAGCAAATTGCTAGCCTGCCATGGTGGCAAAGGCTGCTTACTTATTTTTTATTTTTTGTGGCATGAATGACCAACTGTGGGACCAACAGTTTTTCCATGGTTAAGCTGAAAATGGTACTCTTTCCAGGGGAAAAGAAGCTGCAAGTTTGGTAAAATGTAAAGTCTTTAAAAGTCACTTTTATGACAGAAAAAAACTCCCAGAAGCAGCACTTTAAAAACACTTTGCCAGCCCCAAAAGGTATAAAAAGAAGTTATGTACCTGGACCATAACATTCCATGTTTTCAATCTTCCTAAACTGATAGGTTCGGAGCAGATCCTTGGATCCAACTCGGCTGTTACTAAAGCTCGTGGTAACCAAAAACTCTCAAGCTTCTCCCTTACCCATAATGCACCAACCCTAAGTAATCTCAAATCTTGTTTGATTTTTTTTTTTACCAGATAAGAAATGTTTAACCTGCATAAATATAGAAGACTTAAAATTGTATATGCTCAATATAGACAAAACTATATCTAAAGCTCAGTATGAAAGATAATGATGTTCCTTTAACAGCTCATTCATACAGATGTTTGTTAACAGAAAGGATGGGGATTGGTGGGCAGGAAGTTGAGGAAGAATGAAAATGGAAAACACAAATGGAACGTTATGGTAAGTACATAACTTCTTTATCTGATGTCAATTTTCATTCTATCCTCAACCGATGGGATACAGTCCCCAGCTACCTATAATCCTGGGTGGACTGTAAGGAAGAATATTCCCGAGCACAGTTGAACGAAATGATGCTGTACCCCTGGACACCAGATCCAATTTGCAATGAGTAATACAAGCATATATATATATATATATATATATATATATATATATATATATATATATATATATATATATATAATGGGCCTAGTTGAAAGTGTTTATACCAGTTGTAGTAAGGTAAGACCCAATTTGTTATAAATAAATGAAAATCAGTTCGCCATCTGGCTAAAGTTACTTTGGCAACTGGTTTTCTCCAATTTCAATTCTGCAAAGGAAACAAACAATTGGTCTGTCTGACATCTTTTGTTCTATGCAGGTAAACACTTAACTATCTGTGAACATCTATCTAATAAATTTGACATGTATTTGCCCTTGTTTGCAAAATTAGGAAAGAATACTGACAAATTAATGGACTGACTGATATTAGATTTTGACACCACCTTGGAAAGGGAGGCGGCATTTGTTCTTAGCGTCACTCTATCCTTATGAAAGATAAAGTATAGAGGTTTTAAAGACAATTCTAGAATCTCTGAATTCATCTAACAGAGGTAACAGCTAGAAAAACAGTTTTCCAAGTAAGATATTTAAGGTTACATTTAGCTGCTGGTTCAAATGGGGAATGTATTAGTGCCTGTAGTACCAGACTGAGATCCCATGGGGGAGTAGAGTCCTTAAACAGAGATCTCAAAAGGAGAATGCCTCACAAGAAAGCTTTGCACAAGTTACGACAGGCTACTGAAGAACCTTCAAATCCATTGTGAAAGTTTGATATCGCTGCTAACTGAAATGCAACTGTTGAAGTACTAGCTCCTTCTTTAAAAAGTAGGGCTACAAACTCAAGTATGTTACATACTGGAGATGAAAAAAAGGTTCAACATGATTTTGTTGTGCCCAGTAAACAAATCTTTTCCATTTATTCGAATACAGTTTTCATGCTGAAGGTTCATGGAAAGATAAAAAATATATGTCAGACAGGGAAAGAGAGCATCAGTTGTCTGGCTACTAAACAGAATTGGAGAAATCAGGCTGTCAGCCTGAAGTTCGATATGTTGGGATGGATCATGCCTGTCGGGTGAGACAGGAGGTCTGTAGTCAGATCCAGAATCCAAGGTTGGTGAAGTGAGAGAGGCCAAAATAGGGGAAACCAAATCTGTCGAAGCCAGTAAAATTCAAGGATGACTCTGCTCTTCAACATGACTGTTTTCTGCAGAAATTTTGTAATTAATGGGATTGGTGGGTAGGCATAAAATAGACTGGAGGGCCAATCGTGAAGTGAAGCATTGCTCAGTGAATTCTCCTGTGGGGTGATAAGGGCAAAGTAGCTGCTGCATTTGTTGTTTAGGGGAGAAGCAAAAAGATCACAGCAAGGCTGTCCCCACTGACAAAAAATCATCTCCATCACAGTCTTGTTGAGAGACCACTCATGAGGTAGAAGAATGCACCTGCTCAGTCTTGTCTGCTATCATACCGGTCTTCCCCAGAATCTGCATTGACACACAGTCAGTTTGAACTGCACCCCTGACGGGAAAGCATCCTGGAAGGCCTGCAATGCTAAAAAGCACTGCTCTCATTTCTAGGACATTGATATGCAAGTCGGCCTCTTCACGGGACCATGGGCCTTGGGCTGTTTTCCCCAGAAAATGCCCCCTCCACCCCAATTGTGAAGCGTCCGTTGTCACTATGGCCTTAGGCTGAGGGGAGATGAACTGATGGCTTTGTAGAACCTGATCTGACTGAATCCACCACCTGAAATCTCTCTTGCAAGTGTGAGTGATCCATGTTTGGGTTGACATGGACTGGTAAAGTACTGACCACTGAGTTGCTAACATCCATTCTAAAATCCTCATATAAAATCTGGCTAAAGGTACTAGTGTTATTGCTGCTGACATTTAGCCTAGAGACTGAAGGACCAAGTGGGCTGAAGTCTTGGTACTGCAGATTATTTTTCTGACCTGTGATTGTATAGTTTGTATTGTTGATGGAAGTAGTGAAGCTATCACTGACTTGTTGAAAACTACTCCTATGAATTCCACATTTTGAGCTGGCTCCTGTTGAGATTTGTTGTAGTTTATAGTTATTCCCAGATGAGAATGAGTCTGGAGAATCGGATTTCTTGCCATTCTCAATTGATGCCTTGTCGGGGAGGCAATGAGGCAGTAATCTAGATATGGAAATGCCCTGAATCCCTGCAGTCTCAAGTGAGCTGCTACTAAATGCCATGCATCTGGTGAACACACTGGGGGCTGTCGCAAGACTAAAGAGCAGAAAGTAAAGTTGTGTACATGTAGATGTTAGAGTGTATTCACTGTTGCAGTCATCACATTTGGGTTATCCCTGCCAGGGTAGCCCTCTGCCGGCCTGGATACCAGAGGAGTAGTATTTCTGCGTTGGCTGCTGTCGCTTGGTGACTGACGTCAGGTCGTCAGTAGCATAAAGGAAGGCACACGACACCATTACATCAGTTTTTCTTACCCTAACTCTCAGGAGCCCCCAAATGGGAGGCAGGATATGATGGAAGAACCCCACCAGTAGAGAGTAAATACCACAAAGTTCCTTGTAAGGAGAGAGAGTGAAGAGGGGTATGGAGGGAAGAAAACCAGGACGGCAACAGTGAATACACTCGAAACTCTACATTTATGGTAAGAGTACACAACTGTAATATGTTCTTCGTGTTTCACTGTTTCAGTCATCACATTTGGGTTGATTCTCAAAGATGAGGAAAAGGGTGGAGGCTGTCAAGGAGACTAGGGGCTGGCTAGGATGCCCTGTAAGACTGCAGTGGTAAAGCCTGCCCTGGATTTGGAGAAGATAGGAAGGTGGTAATGCTTGGTGAAAGTGTGAACAGATGTCCAGGTGGCAGCCTCCCGGATGTCCCTGGTGGGGACTCCTCTGAGGAAAGCTGTAGAGGTGGAGGCTGCTCTGGTAGAGTGAGTCCTGACCCCCTTAGGGGGAGGTTTTCCGTGTTGCTTGTAACAGAAATGGATGCAGTGTGCTATCCATGTGGAAATGGTTTGTTTGGAGATGGCTTAGCCCTCTGTCCCTGCAGCAAAGCTGACCAGAAATTGAACAGTCTTTCTGACTGATTTAGTCTTCTCCAGATAGAATCCGAGCTGTTTATGCATATATAGAGAATGCAGGATCCTTTCCCCCTTGCTTTGTGGGTTACAGAAAAAGGTGGGCAAATTAATGGATTGGTTGAAAGCCACAATGGACACCACTTTGAACATGAAGTATGGGTTAGTCCTGAGGGACACCCTGTCAGCATGGAAGATGACGAAGGGCTCTACAGCCATGAGTGCTTGTAGCAAGGAGACTCTTCTGGCTGAAGTGATGGCCAGAAGTAAAGCTGTCTTCCAGGGGAGAAATTTTAACTCTGCTGAAGATGCTGGTCCAAAGTGGGGCAGGGTAAGCTTTTCCAACACAAAGTTTGGGTCCCAAGCTGGGGTAGGTGCTCTTCTTAGGAATTGTTGGATCAGAGGGTATGAGAAAAGGGGGGGGGGCTCAGTGAGGAGACAGCAGAGGCATGAATTATAATGGAGGAAAAGGAGAGACCACTGTGTTGCAGGTCAGCTAGGTAATCCAGGATAAGAGGTAGGGAGGGCTATGCCGTATCGGCTCCATTAGCCTGAATCCAAGTGCAGAACCTTTTTCATTTGTCAGCAGAAGACTTTCTAGTGCTAGGGCATCTAGCCTCATGTATAACATCTAGTTTACTGAGGTTGGCAGATTGATCAGAGGTCGGGGAATAAGCCAGGCTGTCAAATTGAGGGTCTGCAATTGGGGATGCATAAATTCTCCTTCCCTCTGGGTCAGGAGGGTTGGGGTTTGAGGGAGATGCCATGGTGGCAGTGGGGACAGGCTGCGCAGCAGCTGGAAAGTACAGTTGTGTACACTTACCATAAATGTAGATGTTTGAGTGTATTCACTGTTGCAGTCATTACATTTGGGTAATCTGCTGGCAAGTTGCCCTCAGTCGGCCTGATTAACAAAGACTTGGGTCCTGAGTCGGTTGCTGTCCCTTCTTCCATGACATCAGTTTCTCTTGCCCCAGATGTTAGGTACCCCCCAAATGGGGAGCAAAATAAAATTAAAAACACAAAAATATACCTCCAACCAAAAGCAAATACACCAAAAATGCTTTTAAGCATAGTAAAAGAAAGTAGAGTTATAGTAAGAGAAATAACAGGGGGCTGGAGGGAGGGTAACCAGGACTGCAACAGTGAATACAGTCTAACATCTACATTTATGGTAAGTGTACACAACTGTACTATGTTCTTCGTGTTTCACTGCTGCAGTCATTACATTTGGGTAGATTCCCAAAGCTATGGTTGGGAGGATGGATTTATACAGCATTAGGACCTGCAAAACAGCAGTGGCAAAGCCAGCTCTAGATTTAGATAAAACTGGTAAGTGATAATGCTTGGTGAAAGTATGAACTGAACTCCTGGTAGCAGCTTCTAGAATATCCCTGGTAGGAACACCTCTGAGAAAGGCTGCAGAAGTAGATGCAGCCCTGGTGGATTGAGATTTGATCCTCTGGGAGATAAGTTTTTCATGGTGCTTATAGCAGAAATGAGTGCAATGGCTTATCCATTTAGAAATGGTTTGTTTTGAAACAGCCTTCCTCTCTGCCCCTGCAGCAAATGCTACCAGTAGTTTTTTCAGATTTTCTTCGAGATTTAGTCCTATCCAAGTAGAATCTAAGTTGTCTGTGCACATCCAATGAATGCAGAATCCGCTCCCCCTTGTTCTGTGGATTGGGAAAGAAAGTTGGCAAATGAATGGATTGATTAAGAACTACACTGGATACCAACCTTGGGCATGAAGGATGGATTGGTCCTGAGTGACACCCTGACCGCATGAAAGATGATGAAAGGCTCCACTGCCATAAGGGCCTGTAATTCAGATACCCTTCTTGCTGAAGTGGTTGCTAAAAGGAAGGAGGTTTTCCAAGAAAGAAATTTTAAGTCTGCAGTAGCCGCTGGTTTGAAAGGAGGTAGAGTGAGTTTCTCCAACACAAAGTTAAGGTCCCAGGTAGGGGTTGGAGCTCTCCTGGGTGGTCTCAAGTTTTTGGTCTCTCTGAGGTACTGCTTGAGCAGAGGATGAGAGAAGAGGGCAGGTTCGGTGTTGTAATGAGCTGAAATGGCCGAGGCGTGGTTTTTAATGGAGGAAAAAGACAGGCCCTTGTGAAGCATCTCAGTTAAGTATTGCAAAATCTGAGGTAAATTGGACGCTGCTGTGCTCATCCCTTGAGATTGATTCCAGGCACAGAATCTTTTCCATTTGTCAGCATAAGATTTTCTAGTACTAGGTCTTCTCGTCTCCAAGATGACATCCATCACAGGTTTGCTGAGGGATGCTAAGGATGAATTTAAGTGATTAGCCAAGCTGCAAGTTTCAATGTTGGGAGCTGAGGGTGCAGAATTTGGTTCTCCTGCTGAGACAGTAAGGAAGGTGTCTGAGGCAGGTGCCATGGAGAAATTTGTAACACACTGCGCAGGAGTGGGTCCCAGTGTTGGCGTGGCCAGTCTGGAGCAATCAAAATCTTTTTGGTTTGTCCTGTTTGGCTTTTAGCAGAACTTTGGTGAGCAGAGGCAGAGGGGGAAAGGCGTAGACTTATAGGTTTTTCCAGCTGAAGGACAGAGCATCCACTTTTCAGACTTTTTTGTGAGGAGTTCTTGTGTAAAATTTGTCCAGCTGGTAGTTCTGGGGGGAGGCAAATAGATCTATGTCTGGGCTCCCCCATTTGCTTGTCAACATGTTGAAAATCCGTGGTTCCAGTTTCCATTCGTGTGGGTCCACGAGATTTCTGCTTAGTCTGCCAGAATATTCAGTTTTCCTGGCAGGAATTGAGCTTGTAGTTGCACTTGGTAGCTCAAGGCCGTGTTCCACAATGCCATGGCTAGTCTGCAGAGGGGATAGGAATGTGTACTCCCCTGTTTGTTTATGTACCACATAATCGTGGTGTTGTTAGTCTTTACCATTAGTTGTCCTGGATGAATGTAGTCCTTGAAGGCTGTCAGAGCATTCTGTAAAGCTAACATTTGTTTTTGATTGATATGTAGGTGCATTTGATTTGGGCTCCATTTGCCCTGAATGCACTTCCCTGCCAGATAAGCCCCCCATGCATAGTCTGATGCGTCTGTAGTTAGGGTTTTGGTGGCGGGGGGTAGTGTGAATGGCAGTCCCTTGCTTTACTTTTTAAGTACTACTGAAGTTTCTTCATATGCAGTCTAGCACATGGAATTAGAAGAATGCAGGAGGCCATGAACCCCAAGGCTTGCAGTATTTGTCTTGCAGATAGCAGGGTTTTTGTGGCCACCTGTTTGAAGTAAGTTACCAAATGAATTTGCTTTTCTGGCGTGAGGGAAGCCATCTGGGCAGTTGTATTCAAGCTTGCACCCAGGAATGTAATCTGTTGAGAGGGTACCAGTTGTGATTTCTTTTCGTTTATGGTGTAGCCTAGACAAGTTAGAACCCTTTTTACAAACACCATATGTTTTATAAGAATGGCCTGGTTTTCTGCCTGAATTGGACGATCGTCCAGGTATGGATATATTTGAATATTTCTTTGCCTGTAAAATGCAATTACTGGAGCCAGGCACTTTGTGAATACCCTGGGTGAAGTAGACAAGCCAAAGAGCAGTGCAGAGAACTCATAATGCCAGTAGCCTGCTTTGAAGAGTAGGTATCTTCTGCAAGATTCCCTGATTGGGATATGCAGGTAAGCTTCTTTTAAATCTAGAGTTGCCAACCAGGCATCCTTGCCTAGCATAGGAAGTAACTGGTGAAGAGTCAGCATCTTGAATTTTGGAATGTTCACAAAGGTGTTTAGAGTAGACAGGTCCAGAATTGGATGCCATGACTTGTCTTTTCTGGGTACTAGGAAAAGTCTGGAATAGAAACCTTGTCCCTTTTCCTCTTCTGGTACCAGTTGAATATCTCTCATGTTTAATAGGGAAAGTACTTGTTTCTGAGCCTGTGCCCACTGATTTCGGGCAGGTCTGGCCACCCGTTTGGAGTTTTGGCAACGTGTGGAAATGAAATCTGTATCCCTGGGACACTATTTAAAACCCATTTGTCCTGGGTTATGAGTTGCCAGTTTTTTGCATGAAGAGCAATCTTTCCCCGCAAAGGGGCCGCTGAAAGGTAAGTGCTTGGTAATTTTAAAGGAAAGTCACTGAGACTGTTTACCATAGGGGGTGTCTTATTATTTCCAGATTTGGAAGTGGAAGCACCGCATTGCTTAGTTCTGAGAGTCCCTTGGGACTAAAACTTGGTGCTTTTAGTATGTCTGGGTTTGGCTCGAGTGGATCTGGAAGGAGCTGGGAAGGACCAGTTCTTAGTAGGCCAGTGCCTACTAAATCTTGGAGGTTGCATTTATAAGAAATCTTTCACAGTTTGCATAGATTTAGCTTTATCTTCCATCTTTTTTAGAACTTCTTCAGCCTTATTGCCAAACAGGCGGTCCTGATTTAAAGGAGCATCCAACAATTTTGCTTTAACATGATCAGGCAGAGATTGCTTCTTAAGCCAAGCATGCCTTCTAAGCAAAGACCCAGTAACAGCAGACCTGCAAGAGGCCTCTAAAGAATCAAAACGACATTGCAAAGTATGTTTTCCAACTTGCTCAGCTGAATGCAATAAATCCTGTATATCTTTATTTTCCACACAGTCAGAAATCAACATCATGTTCTGTTTAAGCAGTCCCATGATATGCTGTTGATATTTTAGCATATGAAATTGACAGTTTAAAGCCCTGATTGCCAAGGTTGCAGAAGTATAAACTTTTTTACCCCATCTATCCAGTGCCCTGGAGTCACTTTCAGAAGGGGTAGGATTTTTAGCAGTAGAAGCCTTAATGCCCATGGGCCCTGAGAAATGGTTTCTGTGTCCAAAACAGGATTTTTGAAAAGGAACTTGTGGAACTCAGGAACCCTGGAGTATCTGTCAGGTTTACTAGGAGCCAGAGGCAGAGAATCAGGGGCCATACTGGATTCCGAAAACACATCAACAATGTGGAGTACAGGAGGTATAGCCAAAGACCTATGCTGAGGAAGAAGAAGGAAATCCCTAAGCCTCTTTTTGGATTCAGAAAATTCCTGACTTTCCCAGTGGAAATGCTCCCTTAAGGGATGTATAGTTTCCCCAAAAGAAAATTCCTCAGGGGGGTAGCAGAGGGAATGGAATCCTCTGTATCAGAATCCTCATAAGTAGGAATGGACAAATCCAGGTCAATAGAAGAGTCAGAAGAAATAGAGTCCTGATCAGAAGATTCATAGTCAAGCTCAGCCCTAGCCCTCTTAGAAGGGGGGGTTGACTAACCCTGGTTAGAGTAATTAAATCTTCAGCCATTTTGATCATTTGTTTTTTTACGCATAGGGGCCTGAACATGTGGCCTGGGCATCGTTTTTTTAGACATAGATCGAGACTTAGGCTTTAGTATTGAAAGTGGAGTCGGTTTAATATGCATGTCTGTAGGCCTGAATACACCTTCAGAAGCCGGTGCCGGCACAGCGGCTCCGGACACATCCAAGGTAGAGACATCCGCGGGTTACATAGGTGAAGCATCGCGCGGGACTCCAAATGGGTCTCAGTAGAGGCCTGCGAATCAGAAGTAGTGGGTATCAGGGGCTGCGAAAGCACCTCACTGAGTACCGGTGAACTGGGGACTGGCTTAGGAGAAGAGCTGTCATCAGTTTTGGACCTCGACGGCCTATCTCTGTCTTTTTCTTTGCGTTTTTTCGGAATTCCGGTAGTCGGATGGCTAACTGATGTCATTTCTGGATAATTAACTGAGAACTGAAATATTTATCGGCAAAAATGTACCGACGATGGATAGTGCACTGATTAAATAAAGCAGAAAACCGACAGCAAGGTACGTCGTGGGGCAAGGAATACAGTACAAATGAAAATCTTTATGAGGTATTTGCTTCCCACAAGTAATGCAATTATTAACTTTTACTGACATCGGTAAGGAGCAAGAAAAAATTTCCCCAATGGGGTACTTAGCTTTAAGTTGAAGACTTCGGTTCTGAAACTCGAAAACGAAAATTTCAGGAGTCTGCCGACTGGCACTTGTGAACTGCTTCTGCTTCAGGCACCGCACGGCAAGAAAGACTGATGTAATGGCGTCGGTTGCATGTTTTATACCCCCGACGACCTGACGTCATGGAAGAAGGGACAGCAACCGACGCAGGACCCAAGACTTGGTTATTCAGGCCGACTGAGGGCAACCTGCCAGCAGATTACCAAAATGTAATGACTGCAACAGTGAAACGCGAAGAAAATCTAGTGCTGGTGAGGCCAGTATGGAGCAATCAGAATTGTCCTTGGTTTTTCTTCCCTTATTTTGAGCAGTACCCTGGTGAAGAGAGGTAGGGGGGAAATGCATAGACCAAGAGATTGACCCAGGGGAAGGACATGCCATCCACTTTCCAAGCCATACAGTGATGCTCCCTGATGCAGAACTTGCTGAGCTGATGGTTGGTGTGGGAGACAAAGAGGTCGACCTTCGGTGTGCTCCATTTCTGAGTTATTAGGGTGAAGGTTCTTTGATCTAGCTGTCACTCGTGTGGGTCCAGAAGATTTCTGCTTAAGTGGTCTGCCAGAGAGTTTAGATAGCCTGGCAGGAATTGTGCTAACAGGTAGAGTTGCATGGCAGAGGCTGTGTGCCAAAGGGTCATGGTCAGGCTGCACTGAAGGTACAAGTGAGTCCCTCCCTGCTTGTTGATATACCACATCACAGTGGTGTTGTCTGTTTTGATCAGGAGAGCCACTAGGGAGAGAAGGGGCCTGAAAGCTGTCAATGCATGCTGGACAGCTAACATCTCTTTTTGGCTGATGTTTAGACGGATTTGCTGTGGGCTCCATTGGCCATGTATGCACCTGCCGTCCAGGTGTTCACCCCAGGCATAGTCTGAAGGGTCTGTGGTGAAGGTCTAGGCGGGTGGCGGTGGTGAGAAAGACAGTCCCTTGTTGTGGGAGCATGCTGCTGCCCACCAAAGAAAGTCTTTCTTTAGGCAAGGTATTATAGGTATAAGAGTCTCCAGGTCTTGAGAGTGATGACAGCAAAGACTTTTTACGTACCAGTGAAGTTTTCTCATATGCAGTCTGGCATATAGAATGAGGAGAAAGCAAGATGCCATGAACCCCACAGCTTGCAGGATTTTCCTTGCAGATAACTAGGGTCTGGTGGCTAGTTGAGAGAAGTAGGCTGTCAGGTAACTTTGCTTTTCTGGTGTAAGGAATGCCATCTAGGTTGCTGTGTCCAGGCTTGCGCCCAGGAATATAATCCTTTGGGTGGGTACTGGTTTGGATTTCTTTTGCTGATACTGTACCCAAGGGAGGTCAGTAGGGACTTTACAAAGGCCAGGTGTTTGAGCAGCTTTTCCTGACTGACTGACTGACTGCCTGAATTAGGCAGTTGTCTAAGTATGGGCAAAGTTGGATATTCTTTTGTCTGCAAAAGGCAATGGTGGGAGCCAGACATTTTGTGAAAACTCTGGGAGCAGTAGGTAAGCCAAAGGGACGCGCATAGAACTGAAAATGCAGAGATTCTGCCCTGAAACATAGACATTTCCTGTACGATTCCCTGATAGGAATGTGGAGGTAGGCCTCTTAGGACTAGGGTGGCTAGCCAAGCATTTTTGGACAGCGTGGGTAGCAGTTGCTGGAGGGTGAGCATTTTGAATTTTGGAATCACCAAGGAGGTGTTTAGAACTGATAGCTCAAGGATGGAGTGCCAGGTGCCCTCTTTTCTCGGTACCAGAAAAAGTCTGGAGTAGAAACCTTGGCCTATCTGTTCTGCAGGAACATGCTCTACTGCACTCATAGAGAGTAGGGAAAAGACTTGCTGTTTTGCCTCTGCCCACTGGTTTGGTGGTAGAGCAGGGAAACCTTTTGGGGTTGGAAGAATGTGGAAAGAAAATTTGTATCCCTGGGACACTATGGTGAGGACCCAGCGGTCGTTAGTAATGGTGGTCCAGGTGCTTGTGTGGAAGGAGAGTTTTCCTCCTAGGGGCAAGTGCAGGTGGGCAGAGGGAGGGGGTGGGGGAGGAGAGCTATTGTGAGTTGTTACCATGAGGGGGTGGCTTAGAACTCCCCGGTTTAGAAGTGGAGGAACTCCACTGCTTTGATCTCTGCATTCCCTGTGGCTGCTGTCTGGGGAGTCTGTTTCCTCGGGGTCTGGGCAGAACTAACCTGGTGGGGGGAGGAAAGGACCAGTGCTTGGAGGGGCAATGCCTGCTGAACCTGGGTCGCTGAACCTGTAGGAAATCCTTAACTGTCTGCATCGATTTAGCTTTTTCTTCCTTCTTTTTTAAGACCTCCTCTGCCTTGGTGCCAAATAAGTTGTCTTTGTGCAAGTGTGCATCCAATAATTTAGATTTGACATGGGCTGGCAAGGGCTGTTCCTTAAGCCAAGCATTCCTTCTAAGGACAGAACCGGTGACTGCTGCATTGCAAGAAGCTTCTAGGGTGTCAAAATGTACAGTCGTGTACACTTGCCATAAATGTAGATGTTCGAGTGTATTCACTGTTGCAGTCATTACATTTGGGTAATCTGCTGGCAGGTTGCCCTCAGTCGGCCTGATTAACACAATGTCTTGGGTCCTGCGTCAGTTGCTGTCCCTTCTTCCATGACGTCAGGTCGTCAGGGGTAGAAAAACATGCAGCCGACGCCATTACATCAGTTTTTCTTGCCCCAGATGTCAGGTGCCACACAAATGCGGAGCAAAATATATATATAAATAAATAAATATATATATATATATATATATATATCTATGATGTATATCATTTAAAACACAAAACATACACCTCCAAACAAAAACAAATGCACCAAAAAAGCTTTTAATCATAGTAAAAGAAAGGAGAGGTATAGTTAGAGAAAAACAGGGGGCTGGAGGGAGGGTAACCAGGACTACAACAGTGAATACACTCGAACATCTACAACTGTACTATGTTCTTCATGTTTCACTGTTGCAGTCATTACATTTGGGTAGAATCCCAAAGCTATGGTTGGGAGGATGGATTTATACAGCATTAGGAGCAGCTATAAAGTCCTGCAGGACAGCAGTGGCAAATCCAGCTCTGGATTTAGAGAAGAGCAGTAGATGATAATGTTTGGTGAATGTATGAACTAAGCTCCAGGTAGCAGCTTCTAGAATGTCTCTGGTAGGAACCCCTCTGAGAAAGGCTGCAGAAGTAGATGCAGCCCTGGTGGAATGAGATCTGATCCCCTTGGGGATAGGTTTACCATGGTGCATATAGCAGAAACGAATACAATGGCTTATCCATTTGGAAATAGTCTGCTTTGAAATAGCCTTTCCCTCTGCCACTGCAGCAAATGCCACCAATAGTTGTTCAGATTTTCTTAGAGATTTTGTCCTGTTTAAGTAGAATCTAAGTTGCCTGTGTACACCCAATGAATGCAGAATCCGCTCACCCTTGTTCTGTGGATTGGGGAAGAAAGTTGGCAGATGAATGGTCTGATTAAGAGCCACAATGGATACCACCTTAGGCATAAAGGATGGATTGGTCCTGAGAGCCACCCTGTCTGGATAAAAAATAATGAAAGGCTCCACTGCCATCAGAGCTTGTAATTCTGAAATCCTTCTAGCTGAAGTGACTGCTAAAAGGAAGGCTGTTTTCCAAGAGAGAAATTTTTGGTCCGCAGTAGCAGCTGGCTCAAAAGGAGGTAGAGTGAGTTTTTCCAAACCAAAATTGAGGTCCCATGCAGGAGTTGGTGCTTTCCTGGTAGGTCTTAAATTTTTGGCCCCTCTGAGATACTGCTATAGCGGAGGATGAGAGAAGAGGAGAGGTTCTGTGTTGTAATGAGCTGAAATGGCAGAGGCATGGATTTTTATGGAAGAAAAAGATAGGCCCTTGTGAAGCATCACAGTTAAGTATTATAGAATCTGAGGAATATTGGGGCATTGCTGTGCTTATTCCTTGTAACTGGTTCCAGGCACAGAATCTCTTCCATTTGTCAGCATAAGATTTTCTAGTACTAGGCCTTCTAGCCTCCAAAATGACAACCATCACAGGTTTGCTGAGAGATGCCAAGGGTGAAATTAGTTGATTAGCCACGCTGCAAGATTCAAAGTTTGGAGCTGAGTGTGCAGAATTCGCTAGTTCTGCTGAGACAGTAGGTAAGGTGTCTGGGGCAGGTGCTATGGAGGAAGGTGTGACACATTGCGCAGGAGTGGGTACCAGTGCTGGCGAGGCCAATCTGGAGCAATCAGAATCATTTTTGGTTTGTCCTGTCTGACTTTTAGGAGGACTTTGGAGAGCGGAGGCAGACTGGGAAAAGCATAGACTAATAGGTTTTTCCAGCTGAATGATAGAGCATCCACTTTCCAAGCTTCTTTGTGATAAATTCTTGTGCAGAATTTGTCCAACTGATAGTTCTAGGGTGAGGCAAAAAGATCCATGTCTGGGCTCCCCCATTTGTGTGTCAACATGTTGAAAACTTTTAGTTATGTACTCACCATAACTTCAGATGTTTGGGATCCATCTCGCCTACATTCTGACTGATGGGCTCGGAGCCGATCCCTCGGCTCCGACTCGGCACGCTTATGCTATAGAGCGAGGCCTCTAATTGGCTGAGCTATCTTTATCCCAGGATGCACCACCACTAATCCCCTAGATCTTGTTTGTCCGTATTCATGCACACATGCAGAGCTTGTTTATATAACATTGTTAGATGTTTCAAGATGAAACAACAGGATTCGGACCTTCTGATGTCCTCTGATCTCCAAGGAAGGGGGAAGGAGGGTGGGTTATTAGGAATGTAGGCGAGATGGATCCCAAACATCTGAAGTTATGGTGAGTACATAACTAAAAGATGTTATGTGATCCTATCTCGCCTACATTCTGACTGATGGGACAGCGTCCCTAGCACCTAAATCCCGGGTGGCTCATTGGAAAACACTCCTGAGCACTGTGGAACCAAATGAAGCTCGTCCTCTAGATGCCACATCTAATTTGTAGTGAGAAATGAAGGTATGCGGGGAAGACCATGTAGCCGCAGCACAAATGTCACTAATAGCAAGCTTAGAATGAAATGCTACCGAAGTAGCCATAGCCCTTGTAGAATGAGCCTTGACAGAGGTGGAAAGCTCCTTGTTAGAATAAACATAAGCTTGAGTAATACAGTCCCTGATCCATTTGGCAATAGTGACCTTTGTGACTGCGTTGCCCAATTTGTTTTCTGCAAAGGACACAAACAACTGATCTGTCTTCCTTGATTGTTTGGTCCTATCCAAATAAAAACTGCCTGTGGACATCTAGTGTGTGGAAAATAAATTCCGCTTTATTGGAGTATTTTGGGAAAAAAACTGGGAGCTCTAATGATTGTTGCAAGCATAAAGTAGAACAGACTTTAGGAACAAAAGAAGGATTTGGTCTGAGGGAAACCCTGTCTGTATGAAAAACCAAGTACGGAGGTTTCACTGACAAAGCTTGAAGTTCTGAAACCCTTCTGGCTGAAGTAATTGCCACTAAAAAAGCTGTCTTCCATGATAGAAACTTTAAATCACAGGTAGCTGCCGGTTCAAAGGGGGAAGAAGTCAAGGCGCGTAATACTATGTCGAGATCCCATGGAGGTGCAGGATGAGAAACTGGAGGTCTTAATAGGGCAGCACCTTTCAAGAAGGTCTTACACAGCCTGTTGCTCATTAAGGGTGGGTCTATGGATTCATGAAAATTAGAAATCGCTGCCAATTGTACTTTGATGGTAGAAACAGAAGAGCCTTGATTGAAAAGATAGGTTAGGAACTTGAGTACTTCTGTTACAGGGGTTGAAATGGGGTCCAGGCCCCGGAGTTGAGCCCATATAGCAAATCTTTTCCATTTGCTAGAATAAAGTTTCTTTGTAGCAGACTTGTGGGCCGAAGACAATATGTGCACTACATCTGGGTCTAGTGCATGTCTCCTGACTATGGTTGGAAGAGGAGGAGCCAGGCCGTCAATCTTAATGTGTGTAGGGACTGGTGTAGTAGTCCCGACTGATGAATCAGTAAGTCTGGGACCTGGTCCAGGAACCATGGACCTTCCAGAGCATGTTTGCGAAGATAGGGAAACCAGACTTGACGAGGCCAGTAAGGAGCAATTAAGATCATCTTGCTCCCTAAGAGAGAAGCCTTCTGAATTACCTTGGGTAGGAGAGGAACTGGCGGAAGGCATAAAGCAGGCGGTGGGCCAAGGATGGGCTAACGGTCCATAGGGCTCTTCCCGGAGCCGGGTTAGGGAGAAAAATTCTTTGCACTTGATTCAGAGGAGTAGCGAAGAGGTCGCAGCACGGAACTCCCCATTCGCTGAAAATCTGTTTTGTAATAGTCATGTTCAGAGACCATTCGTGAGGAGAGAGGATGGTTCTGCTCAACCTGTCGGCTATGACATTGGATTTGCCCGATATGTGAGAAGCCACTAGGAAGCGTTTGGTTGAGACTGCCCATTCCCAGACCCTCATCGCTTCTCTGCAAAGAGGATAGGATCTGGTCCCTCCCTGCTTGTTCAGGTACCAGACAACTGACATGTTGTCCGAGTGAACAGCAATTACGCCCTGAGGGAGGTAACAGTGAAGGGCTTGAAGGGACAGGAGTACTGCTCTCATTTCTAGGATGTTGATGTGGAGAGAGGTCTCTTCCGGATGCCATTTGCCCTGGACTGACCTGCCCAGGGAATGCCCCCCACCCGCCTGGGAGCGCCCGTGGTCAAAGTGGCCGGAGGAGGAAGAACAAATGGTCGCCCCTGATCCAAATTGGACGACACTAGCCACCAGCTTAAGGTCCCGTCTGCAAGATTCTGTGATCCATATTAGATGATTGAGAGGGAGTTCCTGAAAGGACCACTGAGTTGAAAGAAGCCACTGGAGGATTCTCATGTGTAACCTTGCCAAGGGAACTAACAGAACTGTGGCAGACATCGATCCCAATAGTTGCAAGACCATTCTGGCTGGGGCTTTGGACTTGGGGAGTAGGGATCGAACCTGATTTTGTATGATCTGAATTCTGTCTGCAGGTAGATAGACCCGCATCTGGTTTGAATCTATCTCTGCCCCTATGAATTTTATTCTTTGAGATGGCTGTAACACAGACTTTGGCCAATTGAAGGTAATTCCTAGGGAATTGCCCAGTGATGTTGTGGCTTGCAGGCTCTGTAGAAGTAGATGCTTGGAGGTGGCAGTTAGAAGCCAGTCGCCTAGGTAGGAAACACCTGGAATCCTAGACTCCTCAAGTGAGCAGTCACTACTGCCAAGCATTTGGTGAACACCCTGGGGCTGTGGTGAGACCAAAGGGCAGCATAAACTGAAAATGACTGCTTCCTAGGCTGAAGCGCAAGTCTCTCCTGGACGTTTGATGTATTTTGATATGGTAATACGCGTCCTTGAGGTCTATGGAGCACATCCAAACACCTTTCTCCAACAATGGGAGAATGGTTTGTAAAGTGACCATTCGGAACTTGGACTTCTTGACTGAACGGTTTAGGTTGCTTAGGTCCAAAATGGGCCTCAAGTCCCAGGTCTTTTGGCACTAAAAGAATCTTGAGCAAGTCCCTAATCCGATCTGGTCTGCGGGGACCGTTGGATGGCTCCTTTTGCAGCAGTTTTGAAATTTCTATGGCTGCGTATCCCGCTGACTGGGTGGCGGGTCCGGGATTCTTTTGGACTGAGGGGGACAACAGAATGGGATGGAGTAACCTCCGGCGATAATTCAAGCACCCATCGGTCCTGAGTGATCCTTTCCCAGGCCTTTAGGTGCTTCGGGGACCCCGACTGGCTCCGAGCAGCACAGCCGGGCAATCCCTCAGGGACTATGAAAGGTTGAGGAGCCACGAAAGGACTCGGGTCTCCAGTGTTGCGGGGCCTCTGCCGCCTCTGGGACGGCGTCTTCCTGATGAATTTCCCTCCTCTGCCTCTGGAGGGGAACCTTCCTGCTGAGAGGGGTAAGACTTCTGCGATCTCCGAACCACATCTTCCCTCCTCTTTAGCCTTGGGATAAGGCCGAAAGGGAGTGGAAAATCGTGCCCCACGGCAGTCAGAGTCTTACCCTCCTGTTCACAGCGGTAAGTGTGTCTTTCACCTTGGGCCCAAACAGGAGGACCCATCAAAGGGTGCGGCGAATGAAGACTTGAAGGCCTCCGCAAATGACACAGGCGGCCAGGCTTGTCTCCAGAGCAATGCCTGTACCTGCCGCTACTCGCCCCCGCCGCATAATGCAGATGAGCCTCATGGATGAGTTCGAGATGGATGACATCGAGCCAGCTGAAATCCAACCGCCTGGGCCAGCTCCTCAGGCAGGTTACCTAAGAGGGTATCGGACAGCTCCTTAATCAGATCCCTCTGGAATCTCAAACTGCATTAGGTAGTTCAGAGACCTCAAAGTAAAGGCCGCTGAACTAAGGTGCTTTGCCGCATCGATCCATGCTCCTAGACTCCTTATTAGGAGGATGGACGGACGTAGAAGCCTCTGCTACATCCTGCTGTGTAGCAGATGCCACCACCATAGCATCCACAGCCACACCTTTCATGAGGAACTCTCTATCTGGGGGTGCTGAAAGAAATTTGTTTGGACGAAGGGCACCAGTTCCACAGAGTCCGGTGTTCCCACCTTCGACAGATCAAACCCAAGAGCTCGGCGAAGGGCGGAGACACCCAGGAGGCGGAGGGCTGAGCCCCGGCATTCAGGAACACCGACTCATCAGCAGAGGGAGGTTTGGACTGCCAGCCTCGTTGTTTTAGGGCTTCAAGGATGTCTGCAAAGGAGACATCATCCGAGGACGACTTGGGGACCCTCTGCATCATCGAGATCGGTGTCAGATGTCAAAGACTGCCAGGAGTCAACGTGCTTCCTCTTGCGTTTTCTTCCTGGGAGGTTCATCCAAGAGGCTTCAGAAGGACCTCCAGGAGGAGAAACCCCAGCGGGGTAACCTGAGGCCCAGGGGCTCCGCTGTCTGCTGACAGGGGAACTGCCAACCCAGTCTCCAACTGTAGGGAAGGAGCTGGGGAAACTGTGGAGGTAGCCAAAGAAGATTTGGCTAGAGCACTCCTCATAGCCCTGAAGGCGGGACCACCAGAATCCTGGGAAGGTCCCCCCTCCGTGGCCACAACAGTGGACGGTACTCCCGCCGCCGACGCACCAAGAGAGAGACTTGGGACCGAAGGTATCAATCCCGAAGCCTCCCCCCCAGGGCCAAAGGAAGAAGTCCGTGCACTGAACTCCGACCCAGGAGCCGGAGTCGGAGCAAGGGTCGGGCCTGACCCTAACACCTCCATGGAGATGTTTGGCGCCAAGACAATAGACGCACGAGGAGTGGTCGTCCGTAATGGACATTTTAAACCCACACCTCGTGCACTTTTTAAACCTGGAGGGTTTAAGTTCCTTAGACATAGTTGTGCAGAAAAAGACAGAACACAACAGTAAACTTCAAACAGTTCTATGACACAGGTACAAAAAGTATGCTCGTACACAGAATGTTATAAACTGAAGAAACTTTTTTTTTTTTTTTTTAAAATACAGACAGAAAAAAGGGAAAAGGGAAGAAACAAAGAGGGTCAAGACCCTCTAACTCAAACGGGTACTTAACCCACACACAACCACTAAGGAAGTTAGTACAGGGGAAGACCCCTCTAACTAAAACGGAACCTTCTCTGACAGGAAAATTAAAGCAAATTTGTATAAATCAACAAGAGACACACTCGTACACAAAAAATAGCTGTTAAAACAGCTTTTGGGTTGAAAAGAGAGAACTACTGACAGGAAAAGTAGACTATTAATATAGTACTTAGCCCAGCCAATGTTGAGACCACGTCCAAGCTTTGTAAGCGGCAAACGAGATCTGGGGGATTAGTGGTGGTGCATCCTGGGATAAAGATAGCTCAGCCAATTAGAGGCCTCGCTCTATAGCATAAGCGTGCCGAGTCGGAGCCGAGGGATCGGCTCCGAGCCCATCAGTCAGAATGTAGGCGAGATAGGATCACATAACATCTTGTGGTTCAAGTTTCCATTCGTGTGGGTCCATAAGATTTCTGTTTAGTTCGTCTGCCGGAGTATTTAGCTTTCCTGGCAGGAATTGAGCTTGTAGATGTATTTGATAAGTCAAGGCCGTGTTCCACAATGCCATGGCTAGTCTACAAAGGGGGTAGGAATGTGTACCCCCCTGCTTGTTTATGTACCACATGACTGTGGTGTTGTCTGTCTTTATCAGTAGTTGTCATGGATGAAGGTAGTCCTTGAAGGCTGTCAGAGCATTCTGTACAGCTAGTATCTCTTTCTGATTGATATGTAGGTGCATTTGATTTGACCTCCATTTTCCCTGAATGCATTTCCCTGCCAGATGCGCCCCCCCCAAGCATAGTCTGATGTGTCTGTAGTTAAGGTTTCAGCGGCAGGGGGTGGAGTGAATGGCAGTCCCTTGTTTTGGTGGCAGGCCTCAACCCACTATAGGAACTCTAGTTGCAGGCAAGGTATAATAGGAATCATTGTTTCCAGACTGACAATGTTAACTCCATAAACTTTTTAGGTGTCATTGAAGTTTCCTCATATGCAGTCTTGCATATGGAATTAGAAGAATGCAGGAGGCCATGAACCCCAAGGCCTGCAGAATTTGTCTTGCAGATAGCTGGGTTTTTGTGGCCACCTGTTTGAAGTAAGTCATCAATTGAATTTGCCTTTCTGGCATAAGGTAAGTCACCTGGGCAGTTGTATTCAAGCTTGCACCAGGAATGTAATTTTTTTGAGAGGATACCAGTTGTGATTTCTTTTCGTTTATGGTGTACCCTACACAAGTTAAAACCCTTTTTTACAAACGCCAGATGCTTTAAAAGAGTGTCCTTGTTTTCTGCCTGAATTAGACAATCGTCCAGGTATGGATACATTTCTTTGCATGCAAAATGCAATTACTGGTGCCAGGCACTTTGTGAAGACCCTGGGCACAGTAGATAAGCCAAAGGGCAGTGCAGAGAACTGGTAATGCAAGTAGCCTGCTTTGAAGCGGAGGTATCTTCTGCAAGATTCCCTGATTGGGATATGCAAGTAAGCCTCTTAAGCCTAGAGTTACCAACCAGGCATCTTTGTCTAGCACAGGAAATAACTGTTGAAGAGTCAGCATCTTGAATTTTGGAATGTCCAGAAATGTATTTAGAATGGATAAGTCCAGAATTGGACGCCATGATTTGTCTTTTCTGGGTACCAGGAAAAGTCTTGAATAGAAACCTTGTCCCTTTTCCTCTTCTGGTACTGGTTGAATAGCCCCCATTATTCATGAGGGACAGAACTTGTTTCTGGGCCTCTTCCCACTGATTTGGAGGCAGATCTGGCCATCCGTTTGGGACTGGCAATGTGTGGAAATGAAATCTGTATCCCTGGGACGCTATATTTAAAACCCATTTGTCCTGGGTAATCATTTGCCATTTTCGTGCATGAAGTGCCAGTTTTCAAGCCAAAGGGGCAGCCAAAAGGTAAGTGCTTGGTGATTGTAGAGGAAAGTCATTGAGACTGTTTACCACAGGGAGGTGCCTTGTTGCTTCCAGGTTTGGAGGTGGAGGCACCCCATTGTTTTGTTCTAAAAGTTCCTTGTGACTGAAACCCGGAGCCTTTAGAATGTCTGGATTTGACTTGAGCAGCTCTCGAGGGGACTGGAAAGGACCAGTTCTTATTAGGCCATAGCCTACTAAATCTGGGTGGCTGCGCTTGTAAGCAATCTTTCACAGTTTGCATAGATTTAAGCTTTATCTTACAACTTTTTTAAAACTTCTTCAGCCTTATTACCAAAGAGAGTGTCCTGTTGTAAAGAAGCATCCAACAATTTTGCTTTAACATGGTCAAGCAGATTTTGCTCTGAGCCAAGCATGCCTTCTTATCACAGATCCAGTTACAGCAGCCCTGCAAGAGGCTTCCAAAGAATCAAAACCACATTGCAAAGTATGTTTTCCAACTTGTTCAGCTGAATGTAATAAATCTTGCAACTCTATTTTCCACACAGTCAGAGATCAACATAACTTTCTGTTAAAGTAGACCCATGACATGCTGTTGATATTTAAGCATATGAAATTGACAGTTTAAAGCCCAGATTGCCAAGGTTGCAGACGTGTAAACTTTCTTACCCCATCTATCCAGCACCCTGGAATCTCTGTCAGAACGGGTAGGATTTTTAGCAGTAGAGGCCTTAACGCCCTGGGGACCCTGAGAAATGGTTTCAGGATTAGCAGTAAGGTTTTTGAAAAGGAATTTGTGGGAGTCAGGAAAGTACAGTTGTGTACACTTACCATAAATGTAGACATTTGAGTGTATTCAATGTTGCAGTCATTACATTTGGGTAATCTGCTGGCAGGTTGCTCTCAGTTGGCCTGAATTCCAAAGTCTTGGGTCCTGCGTTGGTTGCTGTCTTCTCTTCCATGACGTCAGGGGTATAAAACATGCAGCCGATGCCATTTTCTTTAGTTTTTCTTGCCCCAATGTCTGGTGCCCCCAAAAAGGTACCAAAAAAAAAAAAAAATATATATATATATATATATATATATATATATATATATATACACACACATATATACATGCATCAATATAAACTTTACCTTCATCTACAAGCAAATACACCACATAGGTTGTAGAAGATACAGAAGGAAACAAACTCCAGAATGACAAGGGGAAGGCAGAAGGGTAACCTGGACTGCAACAGTGAATACACTCGAACATCTACATTTATGGTAAGTGTACACAACTGTATTATGTTCTTCGTGTTTCACTGTTGCAGTCATTACATTTGGGTAGAATCCCAAAGCTATGGTTGGGAGGCTGGAGCTAAACAGCATTAGGTGCTACTAAAAGGCCCTGCAGCACTGCAGTGGCAAAGCCTGCCCTGGACTTAAAGTAATGAGGCAAATGATAATGTTTTGTAAAGGTGTGAACAGAACTCCAAGTAGCAGCCTCTAGAATGTCTTTGGTTGGTACTCTTCTGAGAAAGGCTGCTGAAGTAGCTGCAGCTCTGGTGGAAATGAGACCTAATGCCCTTGGGCAAAGGTTTACCATGGTGTAAGTAGCAGAAACGGATGCAGTGGCTTATCCACTTTGAAATTGTCTGCTTTGAAATAGGCTTTCCTTCTGATCCTGCAACATATGACACTAGTAATTGTTCAGTTTTTCTTAGAGCTTTAGTCCTGCTCAAGTAGAATCTTAGCTGTCTGTGTACGTCCAAGGAATGCAGAATTCTCTCCCCTTTGTTCTGCGGATTTGGATAAAAAGTTGGCAGATGAATCTTTTGGTTAAGAGCCACACTGGAAACCACCTTAGGCATAAAAGTAGGATTTGTTCTCAGAGACACCCTGTCTGGGTAAAATATGATAAAAGGCTCTACAGCCATGAGGGCCTGTAGCTCTGAAACTCTTCTTGCTGAAGTAATTGCTAGTAGCAGAGCTGTTTTCCATGATAAGAACTTTATATCAGCGGTAGCAGCTGGTTCAAATGCAGGCAGGGTGAGCTTTTCCAACACGTAATTGAGGTCCCATGCAGGTAATGGTGATCTTCTAGGAGGCCTTACATTTTTTGGCTCCTCTAAGATACTGCTTTAGTAAAGGATGAGAAAAGATTGGTGGCTCTGTATTGTAATGAGCCGAAATGGCAGAGGCATGGATTTTGATTGATGAGAAAGATAGGCCTTTGTCAAGCATCTCAGTTAAGTATTGTAATATCTGAGGAATATTTGGTTCTGCTACATCAGTTCCTTGCGCTTGATTCCAAGCACAGAATCTCTTCCATTTGTCAGCATAAGATTTTCTAGTACTAGGCCTTCTGGCTTCCAAAATGACATCCATCACAGCTTTACTGAGAGGTGTTGTTTGTATAACTACATGATCAGCCATGCTGCCAGGATCAGTGTCTGGAGTTGATTGTGAAGGATCTGATTGTTTTGCTGGGACAGTATTTGAGGTCTTTGAGGTAAGGTCCAAGCTGGGTATTGAGATAAGTTCCTTAGGATTGGGTACCAGTACTGGCGGGGCCAGTCCGGGGCAATTAGTATCATCTTTGGTTTCTCTTGTCTGACTTTTAGGAGGACCTTGGGGAGAAGAGGCAGAGGAGGAAAGGTGTAAACTGATAGGTTTTTCCAACTGAAGAATAGGGCGTTCACTTTCCATGCTTGTCTGTGATAAGTCCTTGTGCAGAATCTTTTCAACTGATAATTTTGAGGAGAGGCAAATAGATCTATGTCTGGGCTCCCCCATTTCTGTGTTATCATGCTGAAGACTTGTGGATTTAGTTTCCACTCATGAGGATCCATAAGGTTTCTGCTTAAATCGTTTGCCAGTGTATTTTGTTTTCCGGGCAGGAATTGAGCTTGAAGATGTATTTGGTAGGTCAAAGCTGTGTCCCACAGTGCCATGGCTAATCTGCAAAGGGGGTATGAGTGTGTGCCGCCTTGCTTGTTTATATACCACATGACTGTGGTGTTGTCCGTCTTTATCAGTAGTTGTCCTGGATGAAGTAAGTCCTTGAAGGCTGTTAGGGCATTCTGAACAGCTAACATCTCTTTCTGGTTGATATGCAGATGCAATTGTTTTGGGGTCCATATGCCCTGAATGCATCTTCCTGCCATGTACGCCCCCCAGGCATAATCTGATGCATCTGTTGTTAAGGTTTGGCTGGCAGGGGAGAGAGTGAAGGGCCGTCCCATGTTTTGGTGAGATGGCTTTGCCCACCAAAGAAACTCCTGTTGTAGGCAGGGTATGAGAGGAATCATTGCTTCCAGACTATGAGAATGTTGACTCCATAAACTTTTCAGGTACCATTGAAGTTTCCTCATATGCAGTCTTGCATATGAAATCTGTAGGATGCAGGATGCCATGAAGTCCAGACCCTGCAGAATATGTCTTGCAGATAACTGGGTCTTTGTTGCCATCAGTCTGAAGTAAGTAGTCAGTTGCCTTTGCTTGTCTGGCATGAGGTAAGCCATCTGGGCAGTTGTATTCAAGCTTGCACCCAGGAATGTCATATTTTGAGAGGGTACCAGTTGTTTCTTTTTGTTTCTTGTGTACCCTACGCATGTTAGAAGCCTTTTCACAAACGCCAGATGTCGAAGAAGAATGTCCTTGTTCTCTGCTTGAATGAGACAGTCGTCCAAGTAAGGATATATTTGTATACTTCTTTGTCTGCAAAATGCAATTACTGGTGCCAGGCACTTTGTAAAGACCCTGGGCACAGTAGATAAGCCAAAGGGCAGTGCAGAGAATTGGTAATGCATTAAGCCAGCCTTGAATCTGAGGTATCTTCTGCACGATTGTCTTATTGGGACATGCAGGTATGCCTCTTTTAGGTCTAATGTCACCAGCCAAGCATTCTTGCCCGGCATGGGCAGAAGCTGCTGCAAAGTCAGCATTTTGAATTATGGAATGTCCAGGTGTGTGTTCAAAATTGATAAATCCAGTATTGGCCGCCAGGCCTTGTCCTTTCTGGGTACCAAGAACAGTCTTGAGTAAAAACCTTGTCCTTTTTCCTGTTCTGGTACTATCTGAATGGCCCCCATATCCATGAGGGACGCAACCTGTTTCTGTGCCTCTGCTCATTGATTTTTTGGCAGATCTGGCCAGCCATTGGCAGATTGTGGAAATGGAATCTGTATCCCTGTGATACGATATTTAGTACCCACTTGTCCTGGGTTATTAACTGCCAATTTTGAGCAAAAAGTGCTAATTTTCCCCCTATGGGTGCTGCCAAAAGATAAGTGCTTGGTACAGGCAGAGGGAAGTCATTGGGATTACTTTCTGTAGGTTTGCGCTTTATCTCCTCCAGATTTGGAGGTGGAAGCGCCCCTATTGCTTTGACCTGTATGAATCTTGTGCCTGGTATCTGGAACCCTTAGGGCATCTAGATTTGCCCCTTTGAGCTCTATCTGACACAGGAAAGCACCAATTTTTTGTAGGCCTGTGTCTACTGAATCTTGGTGGCTGCACTTGTAAAAAGTCTTTAACAGTTTGCATAGACTTAGCTTTGTCTTCCATTTTCTTTAAAACCTCTTCTGCCTTGATACCAAACAGAGAATCATGCTGTAAAGGTGCATCTAAGCAGTTTAGCTTTAACATGATCAGGCAAATTTTGTTCCTTTAACCAGGCATGCCTCCTAATCACAGATCCAGTAACTGCGGCCCTGCAGGAGGCCTCTAAGGAATCAAACCCACATTGCAAAGTATGCTTTCCTACTTGTTCAGCTGCATGCAATAATTCCTGCAATTCTTTATTTTCTGCACATTCTGAAATCAACATCATTTTCTGTTTCAGCAATCCCATAACATGTCGTTGGTACTTAAGCATATGAAATTGACAATTTAAGGCCCTGATTGCCAAGGTTGCAGATGTATAAACCTTTTTTCCCCCATCTGTTCAGTGCCCTTGAATCTCTGTCAGAGGGGGTAGAATTTTTTGCTGTCGAGGCCTTAACTTCCTTTGGACCCTGTGAAATAGTTTCAGGATCAGCAGCAGGGTTTCTAAATAAAAATTTATGTGAGTCAGGGACCCTGTAATATCTGTCAGGTTTACTGGGAGCCGGAGGTAAGGAGTCAGGGGTCAAGCTTGACTCCGGAAACACATCATCCACAATGTCTAGGACAGGGGGAATGGCTAAAGGCCTGTGCTGAGGGAGAAGGAGGAAATCCCTGAGCCTCTTTTTTGATTCTGAGAAGTCTTGACTCTCCCAGTGAAAATGCTCCCTCAAAGTATGCAATGTTTCTCCAAATGAATAATCCTCAGGAGGAGATGCAGATGGAATAGACTTCTCAGCATCAGAATCCTCATAGGGAGGAATAGGTAATTCCTGATCAGAAGAGGAATCAGAAGAAACAGAAACCTGATCTGAAGATTCATAGTCAGTGTCTTGCCTAGGTCTCTTATCTAGTGGAGGATGGGTACCCCTGATCAAGGTAATAAGGTCTTCAGCCATTTTGATCATCTGTTTTTTAGGCATAGAGGCCTGTGCACGTGGCTCATGCGTCGTTTTTTTAGTTTTAGAAGTTGCTTTTGTTTTTGGTTTTGCAGCTGTTGTTGGTTTGATATACAAATGTTGAGGTCTGAATACACCCTCAGAAGCCGGTGCCTGCTCAGCGGCTCCGGACCCATCTGAGGGATATACATACATCGGTCCAATACCTTGAGTATCTTGTGGCATGCCGGACTCCACATGGGTGTCGGTAGAGGCCTGCGACTGGAAGGTAGCAGGTATCAGGGGCTGCGAAAGTGCCTCACTGAGTAACGGCGAACCGGCAACTTGCTTAGGAGAAGCTTCGTCAGTTTTGGATCTCGACTGCCTTTCTCTGTCCTTTTCTTTGCGTTTTTTATGTACTCTGGTAGTCGGATTGCTATCAGATGACATTTCTGGGTAATTAAATCTGTTTCCAAAATACTTTGATGCAAAAATATACCGACACTTAATAGTGCGTTGGTTAAATCTAGCACAAAAACGACAGCCAGGCACGTTGTGATCAGGGCCTAGGCAAGGAATACAGTATAAATGGAAATCCTTATGAGGTATTTGCTTTCCACAAGTAATAGATTTATTAACTTTTTCTGACATCAGTAAAAAGCAAGAAAAAAGTTTCCCCAACGGGGTACTTAGGTTTAGTAAAGACTTCTGTTCTGAAACTCAAACACGAATATTTCAGTAGTCGGCCGACCGGCACTTGCGAAATGCTTCTGCTTCGGGCATCGCGCGGCAAGAAAGACTGAAAAAAATGGGGCCGGCTGCATGTTTTATACCCCTGATGACCTAACGTCATGGAAGAGAAGACAGCAACCAACGCAGGACCCAAGACTTTGAAATTCAGGCCGACTGATGGCAATCTGCCAGCAGATTACCCAAATGTAATGACTGCAACAGTGAAACACGAAGAACATCCCCGTAGTATCTGTCTGGCTTACTAGGAGCCGGAGGCAGAGAATCAGGAGTCATACTGGATTCTGAAAAAATATCATCAACAATGTCTAGAACAGGAGGTATAGCTAAAGGCCTATGCTGAGGAAGAAGAAAATCCCCAAGTCTTTTATTAGATTCAGAAAAATCCTGACTTTCCCAGTGGAAGTGTTCCCTTAAGGTATGTAAAGTTTCTCCAAAAGAGAAATCCTCAGGGGGAGAAGCAGAAGGAATGAAATCTTCTGCATCAGAGTCCTCATAAGTAGGTACAGATAAATCCTGTTCAGAAAAATCATCATAAGAAATAGAAACCTGATCTGAAGATTCATAGTCAGTGCTTTGCCTAGGCCTCTTAGCAGGAGGGGGATGGCTACCCCTGATCAAGGTAATTAAATCTTCAGCCATTTTGATTATTTGTTTCTTAGGCATTGGGGCCTGTACACGTGGCCCAAGCGTCATTTTTTTTAGACACAGAAATAGATTTTGGCCTTAGTTTTGAAGATGGTGTCGGTTTAATATACAAATCTTTAGGCCTGAAAACACCCTCAGAAGCCGGTGCCTGCACAGTGAATCCGGACCTATCAAAGGTTGAGACATCCGCGGGTTCAATACTTAAAGCATCTCGCAGCATACCGGACTCAGAATGGGTCACAGTAGAGGCCTGCGAATCAAAAGTAGCAGGTATCAGGGGCTGCGAAAGCGCCTCACTGAGTACCGGCGACTGGCGTAGGAGAAGCGTCGTCAGTTTTGGACCTCGACGGTCTGTCTCTTTTTCTTTGTGTTTTTTAGGTATTCCGGTAGTCGGATTGTTAACTGACGACATTTCTGGATAGTTAAATCTTGAGCCCAACTATTTAGAAGCAAAAATATACAGACGTTTTATCGTGCGTTGATTAAATTTAGCACAAAACCGACAGCAAGGCATGTTGTGGTCAGGGCCTAGGCAAGGAATACAGTACAAAGGGCCTAGGCAAGGAATACAGTACAAATGAAAATCCTTAGGAGGTATTTGCTTCCCACAAGTAATGCAATTATTAACTTTTACTGACATCGGTAAGGAGCAAGAAAAAGTTTCCCCAACGGGGTGCTTAATTTTTAGTTGAAGACTTTGGTTTTGAAACTCGAAAACAAAAATTTCAGGAGTTGGCCGACCGGCACTTGCGAACTGCTTCTGCTTCGGGCACCGCGCAGCTGCATGTTTTATACCCCTGATGACCTGATGTCATGGAAGAAGGGACAGCAACTGACACAGGACCCAAGACTTTGTTAATCAGGCTGACTGAGGGCAACCTGCCAGCAGATTACCCAAATGTAATGACTGCAACAGTGAAACACAAAGAACATCCACAGTGTAAGGTGTGCTTAGTTACTTTACTTGCAGAATGCATTAACTGTTGTAACTCTTTAGATTCTGCACAAGCAGGAAAGGAAGATACTTTTTGCTTGAGGAGTTCCATGGTATGTTGTTGAAATTCTAGCATATGGAACTGACCATTTAGTGCTCCAATAGCAAGAGTAGCAGAGGTGTATACTTTTTTACTCCATCTGCCTAGTGCTCAGGAATCCCTATTTGAGGGGGTAGGATTCTTAGCAGAGGTTGCTTTAATTCCTTTAGGCCTTTCAGAAATTACCTCATGGTAAGCAGTAGGATTTTTGAAAAGAAATTTGAGAGAGTCAGGGACTCTAATACCGGTCAGGTTTTCTGGGAGCAGGAGGGAGGGTGTCAAGAGTCAAACTGGATTCCAGGAAAACGTCGTCCACAACATCCAGGACTGGGGAAATGGCCAGGGGTCTGTGCTATGGAAGATATACGAATTCTCTGAGTTTCTTTTTAGACTGATGGTAGTCCTGACATTCCCATTGGAAATGCTCCCTTAAGGTATGAAGGGTTTCCCCAAAGGAAAAGTCCTCGGGTGGAGAGGCTGAAGGAATGGATTCCTCTGTATCAGAATCCTCATAAGCAGAGAGGGGTTGCATGTCTTCATATTCAGATGCATTGGAGTCATCAGAATCCAGTTCAGATAAAACTACTGGGGACAGATCTCTTTTCCTTTTGGAAGGGGTAGCTTGGCTTCCCCTGATCAGCATAAGGTCTTCTGCATTTTAAGTATTTGAGACTGAGGCAAGGAAGCAGGGGCCTGAGATTGGGTCATCGGTTTCTTAGGTGTGGTTCGTACCCTGGGCCTTAGAATGTCGGTAAGTATTCGAAAGAACAGTAGATGCGAAAATAGTTGTCAGTTTGTGTTGAGAATCGGTAGTGCGAAGTACTTCCTTGGAAGCCAGTGCCTGCTCAGCGGCTCCGGACCCATCCAAGGTAGATACAAAGTACTGCTGTGTACATGTACCATAGATGTAGATGTTAGAGTGTATTCACTGTTGCAGTCATCACACTTGGGTTATCTGCCTGCAGGTAGCCTTCAGCCAGCCTAAATACCAGAGTCTTGCGATTTCTGTGTCGGACGCTGTCGCCTCATCCATGACGTCAGGTCATCAGGGGTATAAAACATGCAGCTGACACCATTACATCATTTTTTCTTGCCCCAGATGTCAGAAGCCCCCAAACCAGGAAGCAATCAAATGGTGTGGAACACCTCCAGTAAAAAGTAAATACCATTTCCATAAGATATGGCCAAAAAAAGAGGATAGGTATAAATTATAGAAAGACAGGGGGCTGGAGGGAGGGTAACCAGGACTGCAACAGTGAATACACTCGAACATTTACATTTATGGTAAGTGTACACAACTGTACGTTTTCGTTTCAAAGAAAGAAAGAGAAATTCTTAGGAAGTATAAATTCTTTATAATAGAAAATGGTAGTACAATTTTATTCCACAAGATGGCATTGTATTAAACGTTTTTTTAGAAAGGTTCTGAAAAGTTTTTAGAGATTTTAAAGTTTAAATTAAAGTAACAAAAGTGACTATATTAAAGAGTTTGCAAACTTTTAGATAACTGGTATGATATTTGATTGATATCATTAGTATAATTAGATCAACAGTACTTTTTATGCTAGAAATAAGGCATTTAGATTGTGTTTTAGATGTTTCATGACATAATATTCAATTATGCCTCATTTACTATGCAGCATGAGATTGTTGGTTTTTTCCCTGATTTCCCTGGCTGCTGTGCGCTCCTGCCTTTGGAGTATCATCTGGTCTTTAATACTTACTGACCACCTGTAGGCTTGGGATCGACTACCCTATTTAAGACTCCTGCCTACTACCCTACTTAGGGATCAAAGACATACAGTCCTGAATAGCCTCCTCCTGAAAGAAACAGGAAACTTTAATACTTACTGACCACCTGTAGGCTTGGGATCGACTACCCTATTTAAGACTCCTGCCTACTACCCTACTTAGGGATCAAAGACATACAGTCCTGAATAGCCTCCTCCTGAAAGAAACAGGAAACTTTAATACTTACTGACCACCTGTAGGCTTGGGATCGACTACCCTATTTAAGACTCCTGCCTACTACCCTACTTAGAAATCAAAGACATACAGTCCCGAATAGCCTCCTCCTGAAAGAAACAGGAAACTTTAATACTTACTGACCACCTGTAGGCTTGGGATCGACTACCCTATTTAAGACTCCTGCCTACTACCCTACTTAGGGATCAAAGACATACAGTCCTGAATAGCCTCCTCCTGAAAGAAACAGG
The DNA here is from genome assembly GCF_019279795.1 of Protopterus annectens. Lineage (NCBI taxonomy): Eukaryota > Metazoa > Chordata > Ceratodontiformes > Protopteridae > Protopterus > Protopterus annectens. The sequence continues at coordinate 756,556,414 of NC_056747.1, read as the reverse complement.
AAAGTACGTCCTACAGCTCTAACAGGCTTTAAATAACAATTGTAAGCTTTTCTAAACCAGTGTAATTGTAAATCCCAAAGGCAAGATCTGCCAGCAGCCAACCTTAAACTTCTTCAATCTAACTGACCACTTACACTCACTAGTATCTCCTTTCCATACACCTCAAGCCCAGTACCTAGTCCTAGCAGCAATATCGGCTGGGTCCACTAGGTGGCTCCCTTCTTCTAGAACTGTTCACCCCTGCAAACTTTCTCTGCCCAGCAATTTCTAGGTATCTTATTTTCTGTTCGCCTATTTGTGCTGTTTTTTTTATTCCTCCCATTCTCCTTTCCCTGATATTTCCAGTATTACCTATCTCAAGCTCAAACATTCTTGCATCACCTTGAATTACTTACCTCTACTATAGCACTTCACTGATTGTTTTTTCTCCTCAACCTCTCTTCTTTGGCTCATTATCTATTCTCTGAACCAATCTTAAATAGCTCATCCTCCCTCCATACTCATTAGTATCTAGCTACTTCTTTCCCTCTTTTGCTCCCTAACTTTACTTTCCCCTACTCTCTTTTCTCCCTCTGACTATACATCCTACTATTCCTTCTTACATATTTCTCGTACCTTCCTCAAACCTGTAACCATCACCCCCTTCCATTTATTCTGCCTGCCCACCGCCCCTCCCACTTCCCCCTCCCATCCCACTTCCCCCCTCCCATCTCACTTCCTTTCTAAACCTATATTTACACCTGTCTGGACTCGCGCCAACTCTTTTCCTTGATTTCCCTGGCTGCTGTGCGCTCCTGCCTTTGGAGTATCATCTGGTGTAGGTAGCTTGTTTTTAGCATGTTTTTGTCATTACTTACTGTTGAACTAGGTTCCACGCAACTTGTGTGGCTGTACTCTGATCATTGCATTTATACATTTGAATTCAAATATATCCTGTTGCATTCGTAACTGCTTAACCTGCTGCTCTGAATATTAACTTTGTTGGTGCTCTATTAACTTACTATTGCTGGATTGATGACCTGCTTTTACGCTAAGGCCGGCACGCATGTATAACTTTAAATGCTGCTACACTGTATTCAAGGTCTCATGTTTCGCTTTTAACTGTAGCTGGTATAACTTTTAAGCTATAGCCAGTATGCTCTCCCTGTTTTTTTTTTATTAAAATAGCAGTAGAACAGAATTCGGCCAAGGTAGACAGTCTGTACTGTTAAATAGTGAATATTTTGTTAATTGTTCCTTCCCTTTTGACTCTATACGAGTACCGTATACGGTCCGTACTGTTGGATAGTGAATATTTTGCTTTGCTTTGTAATCCGTACTGTTGGATAGTGAATATTTTGCTTTTGAACTTCCCTATTAACACCCTACTAGTACCGCAGAGGCCCTTGAGCTCCGGTCAATGCTCTCACACCAATTAGCTGTCCCGGTAGCCCGACTAGTCCCTGTGCTGCACGGAGCTTCTAATGTGCTTGAACATATGCTTTTAGATGCACTCCTTAAAGCACACCTACAAAGGATATAGTAACTCAACTAGTCCCTGTGCTGCACGGAGCTAATAGTATGCTTGTACGTTAATTCTCTAGATGTGCTCCGTAAGCATACCTAAAGGAATTCCCACTGATATTATCTGCACGCTACTTTCTGTGTCTCGATGGGAGTAGTGGCCTAATTAGTTACTGTCCTTTGCTGTGATTTTGCTGCTCTTCGCAAACACTCCCTGCGATTTAACTGGGTTAGTCGAGGGTTTGTTTTTTGTCATCTATCCTTAACACGCCCGCTACTCCACAAGCTATACCTATTTAAAATTGCCTGTAGCATGTTGTCTTCTGAGTATCCTACCTCCATGATACATTCCTAGCTGAAGCCATGCGGTCCTGACCCAACAACTCGCAGTAATTGCCTGTACACAATAGTGTGTTTGCTCCGTCCTATTTAATTAAACCTTTAGTCCTACTTCAACCCCTAGCACGTGGAGAGAGTAGTGTTTCACTACTCTCAGGACATCTACGCGTGCCTTACTAGCTCTAGTGTAACAACCCTGTCTACTAGCGCACTGGCGAGCTTTTGGTTCATTCAAAGTCCTGGACACATAGAATAAGCGCCCATCTCACTTCTCTGACCCCTGACTCCCCTTACAGATTACTCTTGCATTTTCTGCACTCACCGCGTTCTTACCCTTTTAGTGCCAAACACTCGTCTTAGCAGTACTTCGTGTTCTGAGCCTAAAGATTTCTTTCTGATTACTTTATATAGCAGTATAGAACCATAGAATTATTGTATAGGCATAGAAGTATAGAAGTATTTTTATCTGCTTGTTGCCTGCATTTTTAACATATGATCAATGGTTGACCCTTTGAATGTTTGACTACAGTATGGTTACACTGTCTTTATTTCAACTGCTTTCTTGAATGTTTTACTACAGTATGGTTATATTGTCATTATTTATTTCAACTGCCTTCTTATTGTTTGTCTAACTTTATCTTAATCCTCTCCTTCTCCCCTCTTTCCTCAGCTTTAATACTTACTGACCACCTGTAGGCTTGGGATCGACTACCCTATTTAAGACTCCTGCCTACTACCCTACTTAGGGATCAAAGACATACAGTCCTGAATAGCCTCCTCCTGAAAGAAACAGGAAAGTACGTCCTACAGCTCTTCCAGGCTTTAAATAACAATTGTAAGCTTTTCTAAACCAGTGTAATTGTAAATCCCAAAGGCAAGATCTGCCAGCAGCCAACCTTAAACTTCTTCAATCTAACTGACCACTTACACTCACTAGTATCTCCAGATACCTGCTCCTTTCCATACACCTCAAGCCCAGTACCTAGTCCTAGCAGCAATATCGGCTGGGTCCACTAGGTGGCTCCCTTCTTCTAGAACTGTTCACCCCTGCAAACTTTCTCTGCCCAGCAATTTCTAGGTATCTTATTTTCTGTTCGCCTATTTGTGCTGTTTTTTTTATTCCTCCCATTCTCCTTTCCCTGATATTTCCAGTATTACCTATCTCAAGCTCAAACATTCTTGCATCACCTTGAATTACTTACCTCTACTATAGCACTTCACTGATTGTTTTTTCTCCTCAACCTCCCTTCTTTGGTTTTTCACGCCTGCTCCTGCGGGCTCACTCCGCCTCCTCCCTACCCCAATTGCCACCCACCCCAGGGGTCCTACATTTATCCTGCCTCTAGACACACCCACTAAACTTCCTCCCCAATCAGATCCAAACCTAACTGAATAGCCCAACCCTCCTGAACTTACTTACACCCACCTATCAAACATAACCACCCCCTTCCTTTCTTACCAGCAGAACTTAGACATAGATTCATAGATTCATAGATTAGTACTGGGCTGGCTGCTCTTGTGAGCCTTTTTGAGCCTAGCCAATTGTCCCTTGTGGGACTCGAGCCCTGCACCTTGTGTTTGTGGGGCAAACACCTTGGCCATTAGGCCACCCTCCCAACCCAACATCACAGCCCTTCCTGCTAATCTACCTTCCCAGGATACTCTCAGCTTATAATATACCTCTACACTATAACTATCTTCTCACATACCCTAAATCTACATCACTATGTCTCCATCTATCCTCCACTCACAACTGAAACTACCTATCTCCTTTTTATTACTTTCCTCTCTTATTACTACTTACTTCCTAACCTCCTATGAACACTGTCTGACTGTTCCTCTCTCACTTCCCTCAAAACACACCTGTACACACACAACATCCTTACCCCCAACCTTCTCTCACACTTCCTCACAATCCATCTACCTTCTTGCCAAATACCACAGGATACTACACTGCAAACTACTAAAATCTAAAACTAAAAAAACAATTGACATTTTCCATATACATAGCCAAGAAAAACACCATGCATTTCTCCATCTACCTCAGGATGGAGACATACACCCTAACCCAGGCCCTAGTGATAATACAAACAACACACATCAAAACCAAACCAAACCCTTCTCTCACTCATCCTCTAAACACTCTAACCTACTATCCATTGCCCATCTAAATATACGAAGCGTCTGTAATAAAATTACTCAACTCCATGCCTTGCTAGAAATGCACAAATTTGATATTTTATGCTTATCTGAAACTTGGCTAAAGCCTTCAATTAAAGACACTGAAATTACCCCACCTGGTTATAACATTGTTAGACTGGATCGCACCACCAGAAAGGGAGGGGGAGTAGCAATTCTATACAAAACAAACCTAAAGCTTACTCCTATTGACCTTACCCTTACCCAAAACAACAATGCCGAAGTAATTTGCTCAAAACTACAAATCAACACTTCCAAAACAATAAACATTATTTGCACATATCTCCCCCCTGGCAACAACATATCCACCTTAGAACATATTCTTGACCAACTTTCTATTAGACTCCCTCAAGAAACACTATTCCTTGGGGACTTTAATAATATAGATTGGAAATCCTGTAACAATAATAACCCTTCTTCCCTTATAAACCTTTATGGTTTCAAACAACTCATTAATACTCCCACCAGAATCAATAAAAAAAGCAAAAAGGAAACTACCTTAGACTGGATCCTTACCAATTCCCCAATGCAAACTTACCAAACTGGCATCCTCCCTGATGACCTTAGCGATCACTCCCTCACCTATATCATTAGAACTAAAACTAACCTAACCTTACCTACCACTCTTAGAACACTGCACTCCAAAAAAAAATTTAATCCCGAACAGTTTCAAACAGAACTTTCGCAATACAATTGGACTTCTCTAAAACATCTGACACTTAATAAGGCTGTTGAACACTTCAATTCAACATTCCTTTCAATCCTAAATCAACATGCCCCAAGTCGCAACATTAGAATAAAAACTCAAACAGCACCCTGGCTTTCATCCTCTACTAAGCAGAAAATCTGCCTCAGAAATAAATCTTGGAAGAAATGGCGTTCCTCTAAAAACCCAACACATCATCAAACCTTTAGAGAGCTCAGGAACATTACCAAAAAAGCCATCCTTTTAGATAAAAAAAATTACTACTTTGAACTTCAGCAATCCACTAGAAATGAACCAAAAAAGTTCTGGTCTAGCATTAACAATTTACTTACCCCAGGTAAGACAGTTACTCCTAACCCTCAGAATTCTGACCCTGATGATCCCACCTTAATAGCTAATAACTTTAATACTTTCTTCACTACCTCCATACAAAGTTTAGCTAAACACCTATCACCTGACACTTCTCAACTCCTTTTAAATAGCATCAATGACTCTGCCTCCCCTTCATCTACAACCCATATCGACCTCCTATATACAATCTCTTTACAAAACTTAAACCCACTACCCCCTCAGCTGATAAACTTCCTGCTGAATTTCTGCAAATAGCAGCTAAAGCTATAGCCTACCCTGTCTCTATTCTAATAAACAGATCAATAAAAGAATGTACTTTTCCTGCTATCTGGAAAATATCACATATCATACCCTTACACAAAGGAGGTAAGTCTACTGACCTCTCTAACTTCCGCCCCATAGCACTATTATCTCTTCTAGCTAAAATCATGGAAAAATGCATACACAAACAACTACTTAACCATCTCCTCCATAACAACCTACTAGCTAACACTCAACATGGATTTAGGCCTTCACATAGTACCACCACTGCTTTACTTTCTTTTACCAACACTATCAACTGTAACCGTAACAACAATAAACTAACCTCTTCTCTCTTCCTAGACCTATCAAAGCCTTTGATATGGTAAACCATACACTTCTCTTACACATACTTAAATCCCTTGCCTTACATTCCTCTTCCTTAACCTGGTTTTCATCCTATTTGGAAAACCGCCAACAAGCAGTACTCTGGAAAACTCACTATCTGCTCTACATCCTATCTCCTTAGGAGTACCACAAGGATCTATACTAGGTCCACTTTTATTTTCTATCTTTATTAATGATCTCCAATCTTCTATTCAAAACACTACCTGTATACAATATGCTGATGATTCTACCATTATTTGTACTGCCCCCTCTCAAACAGAACTCCAGGCACTCACACAAACAACCTTCTCAACCATTGAACAGTGGTTCTCAAATAGATGTCTTCTTCTGAACCCAAAAAAACCCAAACTATTACTCTTTTCACCTACCCACAAATCTACTCAAATAAACTTCACTATTACTACAAGTGATAACTCCCACATTTCACCAGACCCTACAACTAAACTGCTTGGTGTTACTATTGATAATAATCTTAACTATGATTGTCACATCAATAACACAATAAAAGCAGTTAATAAAAAGACTGGTTCACTGTACAGAATCAAGCCCTTCCTCACAACTGAAGCACGGACCACCTTAGCCCAATCACATCCTATCTCCACCCTTTTGTATGCTTCCTCTATTTACACTAATCTCTAAAAGCAACCTCAGGAAACTGACTACATCCTACCATAATATTGCTCGATTCGCTACAGCATCTCAATCTAGAACTCACCACTGTATAAATTTAAAACATTTACACTGGCTAGAACTTCCTAATAAGCTTATCTATCAACAACTCCTAATAGCACACAAAATCCTATATCAACCATCACAAACACCTGCTCTTAGCAGCCTCCTAACTCCCTATAATAACCTGAAACAACTTCGCTCTTCAGAGAAGCTACAAGTTAACACTACTAAAACTACTAACTCTGCAGGAATCACCTATTCTCCAACTCAGTTGGTAAAATATGGAATAATCTTCCCTCACACATCTCCTCTCTAGCCACTCTTTCACTCTTCAAGAAACAACTCCTAATACATCTGAACAAATTCTGGCTATGCTCTTGTACCAATCCTGACTAACTAATTCCATCTTTCCACTATTATAACTCTCTAGCCATCATTACAATTCTTCTACCTGACTACGAATAACTTAACAGCTCTATAGTTAAAAAAAAAAAAAAAAAAAAAAAAAAAAAAAATTTCTTGGTTTAACAACTATGTGTTATATATTGAACTTTATAACACCTAACTTTGTACAGAAAGCAGCTAATGCCTTCCTTTTACTTAGGTGTTTTACTTGTCTTATTTTTACACTCATATTACCTGTACTAAAATCACTGCATTCTTGCTTATTGCCTTTGTATAATGTGTTATGTTTATTATCTTGTTTGTAACCTTGGAGCTTTTCTCCTCGGGCCTCCACTGAAAATGGACACAAATCCAGCTGGACTAGCCCGGTCAACAAATGTAAAATAAATAAATAAATAAATAAATAAAATAAAATGTTAATTGATGTATATATATGCACTGATGTAGTTATCAGCCCACATCCGAGGAAGTTTTTGAAACAAAAACGTACTTGCATATGGAGAGTTAGTGTGATATCAGTCTTTTTTCTGTGAAGCGAATGCTTGGATTAAACCATTTAAACTGCTGAAAAAGCTTTGTTCCTTGGCATTTTTATCCTGCGAGTTCCTGTGGATTACATTGTTTAAATCAACGAATACAACGCTTGACTAAGTTTTCCTGTCCGTACGCTTCATTGTGTTTTCTTCCAGGGTCTTGGTACTTGGTTTTTCAGTTACTTCTTTGACTCATTGGCAGCTGTTGGTGATGTACAACAACTGTACTATGTTCTTCGTGTTTCACTGTTGCAGTCATCACACTTGGGTTGATTCCCAAAGCTGAGGAAGGGTGGAGGCAGTCAAGAAGTATTGGGGCTGGCTATCAGGCTTTGTAAGACTGCTGTGGCAAATCCAGCTCCGGATTTAGAAAAAATAGGTAAGTGGTAATGCTTGGTAAAGGAGTGTACAGAACTCCAGGTTGCAGCTTCCAGGATGTCCCTGGTAGGGACTCCTCTGAGAAATGAGGTAGAGGTTGAAGTAGCCCTAGTGGAATGAGTTCTGATCCCCTGTGGGGTAGGTTTTTCATGGTGTTTGTAGCAGAAATGGATGCAGTGAGCTATCCATTTAGAAATGGTTTGTTTGGAAATGGCCTTGCACTCTGCCCTATAGCAAAGCTGACCAGCAGCAGGTCAGATTTTCTGAAAGGTTTAGCCCTGTCAAGGTAGCGCCAGAGCTGTCTGTGCACATCCAAGGAGTGCAGGATCCTTTCCCCTTTATTCCGAGGATTAGGAAAAAAGGCTGGCAAATGGATGGATTGGTTTAAAGCCCCACTGGATACCACCTTGGGCATAAAAGATGGGTTAGTCCTGAGGGAAACCCTGTCTGCATGGAAGATAAGAATTTATGTACTCACCATAATGTCCCATGTGAGTTGTTCATCTCGCCTTCATTCTTTGACTGATGGGTTCGGAGCCGATCCATTGGCTCCGGTACGGCCGTATGCAAAGCTCGATGCCAAGCCCCTATCCCATGATGCACTGTGAATTACCTCAGATCTTGTTTGCTTCGTGTACTATAATCATATAAATGAGCTATCCTCCTATGGAAAGGAAGAAGACATTGAGCAAAGTACAGTTGTGTACACGTACCATAAATGTAGATGTTCGAGTGTATTCACTGTTGCAGTCATTACATTTGGGGTTATCTGCCTGCAGGTAGTCTTCAGCCGGCCTAAATATCAAAGTCTTGGGTCCTGCGTTGGATGCTGTCTCTTCTTCCATGACGTCAGGTCATCAGGGGTATAAAGCATGCAGCCGACACCATTATATCAGTTTTTCTTGCCTCAGATGTCAGGAGCCCCCATAATGGAAGCAATTTTATGCAAGGTTACACCTCCAACAAAAAGCAAATACACCAGAAAGCTGAAATACACTAAACAAGAAGAAAAGGTACAGCCAAGAGAAGTCAGGGGGCTGGAGGGAGGGTAACCAGAACTGCAACAGTGAATACACTCGAACATCTACATTTATGGTAAGTGTACACAACTGTACTATGTTCTTCATGTTTCACTGTTGCAGTCATTACATTTGGGTAGATTCCTAAAGCTAAGGAAGGGAGGAGGCTGAGAGCATTAAGACCAGCTATTAAGCCCTGCAAAACTGCAGTGGCAAAACCAGCTCTGGATTTAGAAAAAATAGGCAAGTGGTAATGCTTGGTGAAGGTATGTACAGAGCTTCAGGTAGAAGCTTCTAGGATGCCCCTGGTAGGAACACCTCTGAGAAAGATTGTAGATGTAGATGCAGCCCTGGTGGAGAGTGATCTTATTCCCTGTGGGGTAGGTTACCCGTGGTGCTTATAGCAGAAATGAATGCAATGGCCTATCCACTTAGAAATGGTTTGCTTTAAAATGGCCTTCCCCTCTGCCCCTGCAGCAAAGGCAACTAACAGCTGTTCAGTTTTCCTGAGAGGCTTACTCCTGTCCACATAAAATCTAAGTTGTCTGTGCACGTCAAAAGAGTGCAGTATCCGTTCTCCTTTGTTCTGTGGATTAGGAAAAAAGGTTGGCAAATGAATGGACTGATGAAGGGCCACAATGGATACCACCTTGGGCATAAAGGAAGGATTGGTCGTGAGGGACACCCTGTCTGCATGAAAAATGAAGGGCTCCACTGCCATGACGGCCTATAATTCAGACACTCTTCTTGCTGAAGTGATGGCTAGAAGGAAGGCTGTTTTCCAAGAAAGGAAGTTAAACTCTGCAGTTGCAGCTGGCTCAAAAGGAGGTAGATTGAGCTTTTCCAATACAAAGTTAAGGTCCCAGGCTGGAGTAGGGGCTCTCCTGGGTGGTCTTAAATTTTTGGCACCTCTGAGGAATTGTTTCAGAAGGGGGTGAGAGAAGAGGGTTGGGCACAGTATTATAATGTGCTGAAATGGCTGAGGCATGAATTTTAATTGATGAGAAGGAAAGGTCCTTGTGAAGCATCTCTGTTAAGTATTGAAGAATATGCGGTAAGCTGGGCACTGCTGTGCCCATCCCCTGAGTCTGGCTCCAGGAACAGTACCTTTTCCACTTTTCAGCATAGGATTTTCTAGTACTAGGCCTCCTTGCCTCCAGAATGACATCTAGCACCTGCTTACTGAGGGATGCTATTGGAGAGCTCAGGTAATTAGACAGGCTGCAAGGTTCAGGGTTTTAAGCTTTGGGTGTAGAATCTGGCCCTCCTGCTGGGATAGCAGGGAAGGGGTTTGAGGCAGGTGCCATGGTTCCAGCAGTGACATACTGCGCAAGAGGGGGTACCAGTGCTGGCGTGGCCAGTCTGGTACAATCAGTACTGTCCTTGGTTTGTCCTGTTTGATATTTAGTAGAACTTTCAAAAGGAGAGGCAGAGGGGGAAAGGCATAAACTGAGAGGCTTTCCAAGGTGAAGGACAGGGCATCCACTTTCCAAGCTTGTCTGTGAGGAGTCCTTGTGCAGAATTTGTCCAATTGGTAGTTCCGAGGGGAGGCAAACAGGTCTATCTCTGGGTTCCCCCATTTGTTTTACAAAATGTTGAATATCTTTGGTTCCAGTTTTCATTCGTGTGGGTCCATGAGATTTCTACTTAGGTAGTCTTCCAGTGAATTTAGCTTGCATAGCAGGAATTGAGCTTGTAGGTGCACTTGGTAGCTCAAGGCTGTGTCCCACACAGCCATGGCTAGTCTGCAGACACGGTACGAGTGGGTTCTCCCCTGTTTGTTTATGTACCACATAACAGTGGTGTTGCCTGTCTATCAATAATTGTCCTGGAAAAATGTGGTCCTTGAAGGCTGTCAGAGAAATCTGTACAGCTAACATTTCTTTTGATTTGATATGCAGGTGCATTTGACTCAGGTTCCATTTGCCCTGAATGCACTACCCTGCCAAGTGAGCCCCCCATGCATAGTCTGATGCGTCTGTTAGGGTTTGGGAGGCAGGAGGTAGAGGGAATGGCAGTCCCTTGTTGTGGTAGCAGGCCTCTGCCAACCAAAGGAGCTCTGTCTTTATACAAGGAATGATGAGAATCATTGATTCCAGGTCCTGGGAATGTTGCCACCATAGGCTTTTTAGATACCATTGTAGTTTCCTCATATGCAGTCTTGCATATGGAATTAGTAGGATGCAAAAGGACATGAACCCCAGGGCTTGCAGGATTTTCCTTGCAGATAGCTGGGTCTCTGTGGCCAGTAGTTTGAAGTAGGCTGTCAAATAAACTTGTTTCTCTGGCGTGAGGGAAGCCATCTGGGAAGTTGTGTTCAAGCTTGCTCCCAGGAATACAATTTGTTGGCAGGGTACTAGATGAGAATTATTTTCGTTTATGGTGTACCCCAGTGAGGCTAGCAGTTTCTTTACAAATACCAAATGATTTAGTAGCATGCCCTGGTTTTCTGCCTGAATTAGACAATCGTCCAGTTATGGGTATATTTGAATATTTCTTGCCTGCAAAATGCTACGACTGGAGCTAGGCACTTTATGAATACCCTAGGCGCAGCAGATAAGCCAAAGGGAAGTGCAGAGAACTGATAGTGCATGTAGCCTGCTCTGAAGCATAGGTATTTCCTGCAAAATTCCCTTATTGGAATGTGCAGGTAAGCTTCCTTTAAGTCCAAGGTTGCTAACCAGGCATCACTGCCTAGCATAGGAAGCAGCTGATGAAGAGTTAGCATTTTGAATTTTGGGATTAGCAAAAAGGTTTTTAGAATAGAGAGGTCCAGGATAGAACGCCAGGAGCTGCCTTTTCTAGGTACCAGGAAAAGTCTTGAGTGAAAACATTGTCCCCTTTCTTCTGCTGGGACAGGTTGAATAGCCCTGATACTTAGAAGGGAGAGAACCTACTGTTGAGCCTCTGCCCACTAATTTGGGGGTAGGTCTGGCCAACCGTTTGGGGTTGGTAAGGTGTGAAAGTGGAATCTGCATCACTGGGAAACTATATTTAAAACCCATTTGTCCTGGGTAATGAGTTCCCAATATTTTGCATGCAGGGTGACCTTTCCCCCTAAGGGAGCAGGCAGTTGTGCAGGGCTTGGAAGGTTTAAGGTTAAGTCATTGTGACAGTTTTCCATAGGGGGTTGTCTTACTACTTCCAGCTTTGGAAGTGGAAGCCCTCCCCACTGCTTAGGCCTGTGAGTACCTTGAGACTGTAGCCTAGGTGGTCTGCTGTTCCTGGGTTTGGACTGAGAAGGCCTGGAAGAGACATGAAAGGACCAATTCTTAGAAGGCCAATGCCTACTAAATCTGAGAGGCTGTACTTGCAAGAAATCTTTAACAGTTTGCACAGATTTAGCTTTTTCCTCCATCATTTTATAGTACTTCTGCTTTGTTGCCAAACAGGCAGTTTTGGTTTAATGGAGCATCCAGTAATTTAACTTTAACATGATCTGGCAAATTTTGCTCCTTAAGCCAAGCATGCCTTCTAAGAACAGACCCAGTGACAGCAGCCCTGCAAGATGCTTCGAGAGTCAAAACCAGATTGAAATGTATGTTTACCAACTTGTTCAGTAGAATGCATTAAATCCTGTAATTCTTCATTTTCAGCACAGTCAGGAATCATCATTTTCTGCTTAAGTAGTCCAATAATATGCCGCTGATACCTTAACATATGAAACTGGCAGTGTAAGGCCCTAATGGCCAAAGTAGCAGAAGTGCATACCTTCTTACCCCCATCTGTCCAAGGCTCTGGAATCTCTACTCAGAGGGGGTAGGATTTTTGGCAGTAGTAGCCTTAATGCCTTTAGGTCCCTGTGAAATGGTCTCTGGGTCCATAGTAGGATTCTTGAAGAGGAACTTGTGAGAGTCAGGTACTCTGTAATACCTGTCAGATTTCCTGGGAGCTGGAGGTAAAGTGTCTGGGGTCAGGCTGGATTCCGAGAAGGCATCATCTACAATGTCCAGGACAGGAGGGACAGCTAAAGGCCTGTGATGCGGTAGGAGTAAGAATTCCCTAAGCCTCTTTTTGGAGTCAGAGTAATCCTGGTTTTCCCAGCGGAAATGCTCCCTAAGAGTGTGCAAGGTTTCACCAAAAGAAAAATCTTCTGGAGGGGAAGCAGAGGGTATGCAGTCCTCTGCATCAGAATCCTCATAGGTAGATAAGGGCAAATCCTGGTAATCAGAAGAAACAGAAATTCCAGAATCCTGATCCGAAGAATCAGAAGGAAAATCAGTTCTAGGTCTCTTAGAGGGTGAAGGCTGGCTTCCCCTAATTAAAAGTAACAAGGTCTTCAGCCATTCTTATCATTTGTTTTTTGGACATATGATCCTGACCATGCAGTTTGGACATCAGTTTTCTAGGCGTGGGTCCAGTTTTAGGCCTTGAAGAAGAAGATGGTGTCGGTTTGAAATGCAAGTCAGGAGGACGAAATACACCCTCAAAAGCTGGTGCCTGCGCAGCGGCTCTGGACCCATCCAAGGTAGAGACATCAGCAGGTTCCATAGTCGAAGAGGCATCTCGTGGCATACTGGACTCCGAATGGGTCTCATAGAGGCCTGCGAATCTGAAGTAGAGGGTATCAGGGGCTGCAAAAGCACCTCACTGAGTACTGGCAAACTGGCAACTAGCTTAACGGAAGCATTGGTAGCAGCTTTAGACCTATGCAGTCTGTCTCTATCTTTATCTTTACATTTTTTCGGAATGTCAGTAGTCGGATGGTTTACCAAAGCCATTTCTGGATAATTAAACAGAGTACCAAAATAGTTTGATGCAAAAATGAACAGACGACAAACAGTTTGAGGATTGAATAAGGCACAAAACAGACAGCGAGGGACATCGTGGTCTGGGCCTAAGCAAGGAATGCAGTACGAATGAAAATCTTTATGAGGTATTTGCTTTCCACAGGTAAGACAACTATTAACTTTTACTGACATCGGTTTAGAGCAAGAAAAAGGATCATAACGGGGTACTTAGCTTTTTGAAGACTTTGGTCCTGAAACTTGAAAACGAAAATTTCAGGAATCGGCCGACTGGCACTTGCAAACTTGCCTCTGCTTCAGGCACTGTGCGACAAGAAAGACTAATGTAATGGCGTCGGCTGCATGCTTTATACCCCTGACTACCTGACGTCATGGAAGAAGAGAAAGCATCCGACGCAGGACCCAAGACTTTGATATTCAGGCTGGCTGAGGGCTACCTGCAGGCAGATAACCCCAAATGTAATGACTGCAACAGAGAAAAGTACAGTTTTGTACCTACCATAAATGTAGATGTTCGAAGATCCACATTGCTGCAGTCCTAACACTCGGGTAGTCCGCTGTCCCAGTCGGCCCGAATACCAAAGTATAAGGCTGACGTCGGTCAAGGCGCATTAGTCTGACGTCAGGACGTCAGGGTACAAATGCGCATGACCGACGTCATATCCTCAGTCTTTTCTTGCCCCAGATGTCAGAAGACCCTAAAAAGATAAGGCCAAAACCAAAAAACACCAAACACTCCTGTACCAAAAATATGTACAATATATACAAATTTACAAAAATACAACCCCACCCACACAACCACCCCTAAACACAGAGGGGAAGGAGGGAGGGTAAATTGGACTGCAGCAATGTGGATCTTCAAACATCTACATTTATGGTAGGTACAAAACTGTACTATGTTCTTCATCCCACATTGCTGCAGTCCTAACACTTGGGTAGAATCCCAAAGCAGAGGTAAGGGAGGCTGGCAAATCATAAAGAAGCAGGAGCTGTCAACATGCCCTGCAAAACAGCCGTGGCAAAACCAGCCCTAGATTTAGAGTAGAGAGGAAGGTGGTAATGCTTAGAGAAAGTATGCACTGAACTCCAAGTAGCTGCCTCCAAAATATCCTTAGTTGCCACCCCCCTTAGAAATGCTGTTGAAGTGGCAGTAGCCCTAGTGGAATGAGGCCTAATCCCAGCTGGAATATCCTTGCCATGATGGGAATAACAAAATGCAATGCAAAACCCAATCCACTTAGAAATAGTTTGTTTTGACACAGGCTTGCCCTGAGAACTCAAAGCAAAAGAAACAAACAACTGCTGAGACTGCCTAAAATCCTTAGTCCTGCTTAAATAATAACGCAACTGCCTGTGCACATCTAAAGTGTGCAAAATCTTTTCCCGCTTATTTTGGGGATCTGCATAAAAAGTAGGCAAATGAATAGTTTGGTTTAAAGCCACACTAGAAACCACCTTAGGCATAAAGGAAGGATTAGTACGTAATGATACCCTATCCTTATGGAAAATCAAAAAAGGCTCAACCGCCATAAGGGCCTGCAATTCAGAAACCCTTCTTGCAGAAGTAATGGCCAACAAAAAGCAGTCTTCCATGACAAGTATTTCAATTCAGCAGTAGCCGCAGGCTCAAAAGGTTGTAGAGTAAGTTTCTCCAACACAAAATTGAGATCCCAAGCAGGAGTAGGAGCTCTACGTGGGGGTCTTATATTCTTTTCCCCTCTAAGAAATTGCTTGAACAAAGGATGAGAAAACAATGGTGGGTCACAATCATAGTGAGCTGAAATTGCTGCAGCATGAATCTTAATGGAAGAGAAAGACAAACCTTTGTCCAATAACTCAGTAAGATATTGAAGAGCCACACTCAAATTAGGCTCGGAAACCTCCAAATCCTTTGCTGCACTCCAAAATAAAAATCTCTTCCATTTTTCTGCGTACACTTTCCTTGTACTAGGTCTTCTGGCTTCCATAATCACATTCAAAACTTCTTGAGGAAGTTGAGACCTGCTGTGGTTCAAAACAGAATATGCCAGGCTGTTAGATGAAGAGAGTGAAGCTTGACATTGAGTAGATGACCGTCCCTCTGAGACAATAGGTGTGGAATCAAAGGTAAAGGCCATGGAGGCTTCCTTACCAGACTCCTCAGTAATGGGTACCAGTGTTGCCGAGGCCAATCTGGAGCTATTAAAATCATCCTTGGCTTGTCTTGTCTGACCTTTAGGAGTACCTTTGGGAGGAGAGGCAGAGGTGGAAAGGCATACACATGAAGATTTTTCCAACTGAAAGAAAGAGCATCCACTTTCCAAGCTGTGTGATGAAACCTCTTTGTGCAAAACTTTGGCAGCTGGTGGTTTAGTGGAGAAGCTTAACAGATCTATGTCTGGAGTTCCCCATGACACTGTCAATTTCGAAATACATGAAGATCCAGTTTCCACTGTGGGGATCCATGATTTGCCTGCTTAACACATCTGCTAAGGAGTTCTGTGCTCCGGCAGAAACCTTGCCTGAAGATTTAGTTGCAAGCTGAGCGCAGTCTCCCACAAAATCATTGCTTGCCTGCATAGAGGATAAGAATGTGTTCCCCTTGTTTGTTGATGTACCACATGACAGTTGTGTTGTCTGTTAGAATCAACACCTGCCCTGGAAGAAGTAACTCCTTGAAAGCCATTAATGCAAACTGGACTGCTAACATCTCCTTCATGTTGATATGTAGATGCTGTAGTCTGGCAGGCCACTTGTCTTGTATCCACTTTCCATTCAGATGAGCTCCCAAGCTATGTCTGAGGCATCTGTCGTTAGAATCTGACTCGCCTCTGGCCGGGTCACAGAGAGTCCCTTGTTTAGGTGACATTCCTGAGCCCACCACAAAATTCCTTTTGAATGCAAGGTATTATTTGAATGACAGTGTCCAAATCCTGGCAGTGCTGTGTCCATACATTTTTGAGATACCATTGCAGCTTCCTCATATGCAGTTTGGCATTGGGAAGCACCAGAATACAAGATGCCATGAACCCTAAGGCTTGAAGGACTGTCCTTGCAGTCAGCCCGGACTGAAGAGATAGTTGATGGAAGTAAAGGGAAAGATTCTTTTGTTTGTCCGGGGTTAAAAGGCCATCTGTTGCTGTATTCAGTCTCACACCCAGAAAGCACATGTCTTGAGAGGGTACTAGACTGGACTTTATTTCGTTCACAGAATACCCCAGGCATCTTAGCACTGCTATCACATATTCCAAATGCTGAAAAAGGTCTTCCTTTTCTTGAGCCAGAATCAGGCAGTCGCCCAAGTAAGGATAGATTTGTATTCCTTTTAGCCTGAAGTAAGCTATCACTGGAGCCAGAACTTTTGTGAATACTCTGCGCAGTAGATAAGCCAAAGGGCAATGCAGAGAACTGATAATGGGAATTCCCAGCTCGAAAACGCAGATACTTCCTGCAACTTAGACTGATAGGCACATGAAGGTAAGCCTCCTTGAGATCTAAAGTTACCATCCAGTGATCTTTGCCCAGCAGAGGTAAAAGCTGTTGTAAAGTCAACATTTTGAACTTGGGAATGTCCAGATAAGTGTTGAGGATAGATAAATCCAAAATTGGTCTCCACGTGTTCCCCTTTTTTGGTACTAGGAACAGGCAAGAATAAAATCCTAGGCCCCTTTCTGGCACAGGAACCGGCCGAATGGCCCCTATTTGGAGTAACAGAGAAATTTGCTTGTGGGCCTCTTTTCTTTGTAGAGGAGGAATGTCTGGCATGCCTTTGAAAGGGGGCAAGGTATGGAAATAAAACCTGTAACCGTGGTGAATGATATCCAATACCCATCTGTCTTGGGTAATTAAACTCCAATTTTCTTTGAAAAGTGCCAGCCTTCCCCCCAAAGGTGCTGCCAGACGAAAAGGCTCTGGCAGCTGAAAAGGCAGGTCATTGGGTCTGCTTAGGAAAGGACTGACCCCTGCCCTCACCAGAAGACTGAGCAGGTGAACTCCCTGTTCTAGGCCTAAAAGAACCTTGAGCTCTGCCCCTACCACGCCTAGACCTACCCCTAGACTGGGAATCATAAGAAGGATATGTCCACCCTTAGTAGGCCAATTTCTACTAAACTTGGAGGCTGAACCTGCAAAAATCTTTACCAGTCCGCAGAGACTTAGCCTTGTCCTCCATTTTCTTTAAAACTGCTTCCACAGGCGAACCAAACAACACATCAGACTGTAACGGAGCATCCAAAATCCTTGTCTTAACATGCTCAGCTAAATTCTGATCCCTCAGCCAGGCGTGCCTGCGAAGAACAGAACCAGTGGCAGCCACCCTCAAGAGGCCTGTACAGCATCAAAACCACATTGCAAGGAATGCTTACCCACCTGTTCAGAAACATGTACTAAATCCTGCAACTCTTTACACTCAATACCTTCCGCCAGAGCATCCACCTTAGACTTCAATTGTGAAAGTAGATAATTTTGGTATTTTAACATGTGGAACTGACAATTCAAAGCCCTCATGGCTAAAGTGGAAGAAGTATACACCTTCTTTCCCCATCTATCCAAAGCCCTTGCCTCTTTATCAGGAGGAACAGGATTTTTAACAACAGAAGCCTTAACACCTTTAGGCCCCTGAGAAACAGTTTCTGGGTCTGCCCTAGGACTCTTAAAAAGATACTTATGAGCTTCAGGCACCCTATAATACCTATCCGGTTTAACTGGGGCAGGAGGCAAAGAATCAGGGTTCAGGGAAGCCTCTGCAAAAACATCTTCCACCACATCCTGAACAGGAGGTATAGCTAAAGGCCTATGCTGGGGTAGAAACAAAAATTCCCTAAGCCTCTTCCTGGAGTCAGAGAAATCTTGACCTTCCCATTTAAAATGCTCCCTCATGGAATGAAGAGTCTCTGAAAAAGAAAAATCCTCAGGAGGAGAAGCCGAAGGAGTAGAATCATCTACATCAGAATCAGAATAAGGGGGATACTCCTGTAAGTCTTCAGCCGAAGACTCAGAAGCCTCCGAACACTGCTCAAAACTCTCAAGCTCAGGTTCCACCCTAGGCCTCTTATCAGGAGGGGGCATAGAACCTCTAATCATAGTAATCAAATCTTCTGCCATTTTAAGCATGTTTCTTAGGTAAAGACCCTGAAGAACTAGGACAAACACCCACTGAAGTTAAACCTGGCCTGCCTCTCGAAGAAGCCTTGGAAACAGAAGGGGAGGGCCTAACCACCTTAGGAAGGGAGGGGAGAACAGCTACCTGAGAAGCCCCTTCAGCGTGGCCTACCTCCTGAGAGGACACATCTTGCAACAGTAAAGTCTCTCCCTGAGACACCAAAGAAACTTCTGGCAGAACCTCCGGCTCCACCGAGCCTTCTAAAGAACCGACGTCCGGGACAGACGGTTCTTCCAACCTAGGCTTTGCTGTTTTGTCCTTGCGCTTTTTAGACGAAGCGGGCGTCGGAGCATCAGACGGCATTTTATAATTACAACGCTTCCCAAAAACTAACCTGGCACAGTCTAATCTTCTCTTTATAGTGCGTTTGTTAAATCTAGCACAAGAGCGACATCCAACAACGTCGTGCTCAGGCCCTAAGCAAGGTATACACAAGGTATGGTAATCCCTATGAGGTATCTGTTTCCCACAAGAAATACAGTTATTCACTTTTTCTGACATCCGGTTAAATACTGAGGCAAGAAAAAACCAAAATATTCCCAACGGGTACTTAGCCAACTTTGATTCGGTCTGAAACTCCGACTTCAGAAAATTTCAGAACGCCAACCTGCACTCGCAATACTGCTTCTGCATCGGACCATGCGGCAAAAAAGACTGAGGATATGACGTCGGTCATGCGCATTTGTACCCTGACGTCCTGACGTCAGACTAATGCGCCTTGACCGACGTCAGCCTTATACTTTGGTATTCGGGCCGACTGGGACAGCGGACTACCCGAGTGTTAGGACTGCAGCAATGTGGGATGAA